>NC_056742.1:497728650-497891150 GCF_019279795.1 Protopterus annectens
CAAGAGTAATGGGATAAGGGCTCCCAGAATGTTATACAAGTAATGGGATAAGGGCTCCCAGAATGTTATACAAGAGTAATGGGATAAGGGCTCCCAGAATGTTATATGAGAGTAATGGGATAAGGGCTCCCAGAATGTTATACAAGAGTAATGGGATAAGGGCTCCCAGAATGTTATACAAGAGTAATGGGATAAGGGCTCCCAGAATGTTATACAAGAGTAATGGGATAAGGGCTCCCAGAATGTTATATGAGAGTAATGGGATAAGGGCTCCCAGAATGTTATACAAGAGTAATGGGATAAGGGCTCCCAGAATGTTATATGAGAGTAATGGGATAAGGGCTCCCAGAATGTTATACAAGAGTAATGGGATAAGGGCTCCCAGAATGTTATACAAGAGTAATGGGATAAGGGCTCCCAGAATGTTATACAAGAGTAATGGGATAAGGGCTCCCAGAATGTTATATGAGAGTAATGGGATAAGGGCTCCCAGAATGTTATACAAGAGTAATGGGATAAGGGCTCCCAGAATGTTATATGAGAGTAATGGGATAAGGGCTCCCAGAATGTTATACAAGAGTAATGGGATAAGGGCTCCCAGAATGTTATACAAGAGTAATGGGATAAGGGCTCCCAGAATGTTATACAAGAGTAATGGGATAAGGGCTCCCAGAATGTTATACAAGAGTAATGGGATAAGGGCTCCCAGAATGTTATACAAGAGTAATGGGATAAGGGCTCCCAGAATGTTATACAAGAGTAATGGGATAAGGGCTCCCAGAATGTTATACAAGAGTAATGGGATAAGGGCTCCCAGAATGTTATACAAGAGTAATGGGATAAGGGCTCCCAGACTGTTATACAAGAGTAATGGGATAAGGGCTCCCAGAATGTTATACAAGAGTAATGGGATAAGGGCTCCCAGAATGTTATACAAGAGTAATGGGATAAGGGCTCCCAGAATGTTATACAAGAGTAATGGGATAAGGGCTCCCAGAATGTTATACAAGAGTAATGGGATAAGGGCTCCCAGAATGTTATACAAGAGTAATGGGATAAGGGCTCCCAGAATGTTATACAAGAGTAATGGGATAAGGGCTCCCAGAATGTTATACAAGAGTAATGGGATAAGGGCTCCCAGAATGTTATATGAGAGTAATGGGATAAGGGCTCCCAGAATGTTATACAAGAGTAATGGGATAAGGGCTCCCAGAATGTTATACAAGAGTAATGGGATAAGGGCTCCCAGAATGTTATACAAGAGTAATGGGATAAGGGCTCCCAGAATGTTATACAAGAGTAATGGGATAAGGGCTCCCAGAATGTTATACAAGAGTAATGGGATAAGGGCTCCCAGAATGTTATACGAGAGTAATGGGATAAGGGCTCCCAGAATGTTATACAAGAGTAATGGGATAAGGGCTCCCAGAATGTTATACAAGAGTAATGGGATAAGGGCTCCCAGAATGTTATACAAGAGTAATGGGATAAGGGCTCCCAGAATGTTATACAAGAGTAATGGGATAAGGGCTCCCAGAATGTTATACAAGAGTAATGGGATAAGGGCTCCCAGAATGTTATACAAGAGTAATGGGATAAGGGCTCCCAGAATGTTATACAAGAGTAATGGGATAAGGGCTCCCAGAATGTTATACAAGAGTAATGGGATAAGGGCTCCCAGAATGTTATACAAGAGTAATGGGATAAGGGCTCCCAGAATGTTATACAAGAGTAATGGGATAAGGGCTCCCAGAATGTTATACAAGAGTAATGGGATAAGGGCTCCCAGAATGTTATACAAGAGTAATGGGATAAGGGCTCCCAGAATGTTATATGAGAGTAATGGGATAAGGGCTCCCAGAATGTTATACAAGAGTAATGGGATAAGGGCTCCCAGAATGTTATACAAGAGTAATGGGATAAGGGCTCCCAGAATGTTATACAAGAGTAATGGGATAAGGGCTCCCAGAATGTTATATGAGAGTAATGGGATAAGGGCTCCCAGAATGTTATACAAGAGTAATGGGATAAGGGCTCCCAGAATGTTATACAAGAGTAATGGGATAAGGGCTCCCAGAATGTTATACAAGAGTAATGGGATAAGGGCTCCCAGAATGTTATACAAGAGTAATGGGATAAGGGCTCCCAGAATGTTATACAAGAGTAATGGGATAAGGGCTCCCAGAATGTTATACAAGAGTAATGGGATAAGGGCTCCCAGAATGTTATACAAGAGTAATGGGATAAGGGCTCCCAGAATGTTATACAAGAGTAATGGGATAAGGGCTCCCAGAATGTTATATGAGAGTAATGGGATAAGGGCTCCCAGAATGTTATACAAGAGTAATGGGATAAGGGCTCCCAGAATGTTATACAAGAGTAATGGGATAAGGGCTCCCAGAATGTTATACAAGAGTAATGGGATAAGGGCTCCCAGAATGTTATACAAGAGTAATGGGATAAGGGCTCCCAGAATGTTATACAAGAGTAATGGGATAAGGGCTCCCAGAATGTTATACAAGAGTAATGGGATAAGGGCTCCCAGAATGTTATATGAGAGTAATGGGATAAGGGCTCCCAGAATGTTATACAAGAGTAATGGGATAAGGGCTCCCAGAATGTTATACAAGAGTAATGGGATAAGGGCTCCCAGAATGTTATACAAGAGTAATGGGATAAGGGCTCCCAGAATGTTATACAAGAGTAATGGGATAAGGGCTCCCAGAATGTTATACAAGAGTAATGGGATAAGGGCTCCCAGAATGTTATACAAGAGTAATGGGATAAGGGCTCCCAGAATGTTATACAAGAGTAATGGGATAAGGGCTCCCAGAATGTTATACAAGAGTAATGGGATAAGGGCTCCCAGAATGTTATACAAGAGTAATGGGATAAGGGCTCCCAGAATGTTATACAAGAGTAATGGGATAAGGGCTCCCAGAATGTTATACAAGAGTAATGGGATAAGGGCTCCCAGAATGTTATACAAGAGTAATGGGATAAGGGCTCCCAGAATGTTATACAAGAGTAATGGGATAAGGGCTCCCAGAATGTTATACAAGAGTAATGGGATAAGGGCTCCCAGAATGTTATATGAGAGTAATGGGATAAGGGCTCCCAGAATGTTATACAAGAGTAATGGGATAAGGGCTCCCAGAATGTTATACAAGAGTAATGGGATAAGGGCTCCCAGAATGTTATACAAGAGTAATGGGATAAGGGCTCCCAGAATGTTATACAAGAGTAATGGGATAAGGGCTCCCAGAATGTTATACAACAGTAATGGGATAAGGGCTCCCAGAATGTTATACAAGAGTAATGGGATAAGGGCTCCCAGAATGTTATACAAGAGTAATGGGATAAGGGCTCCCAGAATGTTATACAAGAGTAATGGGATAAGGGCTCCCAGAATGTTATACAAGAGTAATGGGATAAGGGCTCCCAGAATGTTATACAAGAGTAATGGGATAAGGGCTCCCAGAATGTTATACAAGAGTAATGGGATAAGGGCTCCCAGAATGTTATATGAGAGTAATGGGATAAGGGCTCCCAGAATGTTATACAAGAGTAATGGGATAAGGGCTCCCAGAATGTTATACAAGAGTAATGGGATAAGGGCTCCCAGAATGTTATACAAGAGTAATGGGATAAGGGCTCCCAGAATGTTATACAAGAGTAATGGGATAAGGGCTCCCAGAATGTTATACAAGAGTAATGGGATAAGGGCTCCCAGAATGTTATACAAGAGTAATGGGATAAGGGCTCCCAGAATGTTATACAAGAGTAATGGGATAAGGGCTCCCAGAATGTTATACAAGAGTAATGGGATAAGGGCTCCCAGAATGTTATACAAGAGTAATGGGATAAGGGCTCCCAGAATGTTATACAAGAGTAATGGGATAAGGGCTCCCAGAATGTTATACAAGAGTAATGGGATAAGGGCTCCCAGAATGTTATACAAGAGTAATGGGATAAGGGCTCCCAGAATGTTATACAAGAGTAATGGGATAAGGGCTCCCAGAATGTTATACAAGAGTAATGGGATAAGGGCTCCTAGAATGTTATACAAGAGTAATGGGATAAGGGCTCCCAGAATGTTATACAAGAGTAATGGGATAAGGGCTCCCAGAATGTTATACAAGAGTAATGGGATAAGGGCTCCCAGAATGTTATACAAGAGTAATGGGATAAGGGCTCCCAGAATGTTATACAAGAGTAATGGGATAAGGGCTCCCAGAATGTTATACAAGAGTAATGGGATAAGGGCTCCCAGAATGTTATACAAGAGTAATGGGATAAGGGCTCCCAGAATGTTATACAAGAGTAATGGGATAAGGGCTCCCAGAATGTTATACAAGAGTAATGGGATAAGGGCTCCCAGAATGTTATACAAGAGTAATGGGATAAGGGCTCCCAGAATGTTATACAAGAGTAATGGGATAAGGGCTCCCAGAATGTTATACAAGAGTAATGGGATAAGGGCTCCCAGAATGTTATACAAGAGTAATGGGATAAGGGCTCCCAATATGTTATACAAGAGTAATGGGATAAGGGCTCCCAGAATGTTATACAAGAGTAATGGGATAAGGGCTCCCAGAATGTTATACAAGAGTAATGGGATAAGGGCTCCCAGAATGTTATACAAGAGTAATGGGATAAGGGCTCCCAGAATGTTATACAAGAGTAATGGGATAAGGGCTCCCAGAATGTTATACAAGAGTAATGGGATAAGGGCTCCCAGAATGTTATACAAGAGTAATGGGATAAGGGCTCCCAGAATGTTATACAAGAGTAATGGGATAAGGGCTCCCAGAATGTTATACAAGAGTAATGGGATAAGGGCTCCCAGAATGTTATACAAGAGTAATGGGATAAGGGCTCCCAGAATGTTATACAAGAGTAATGGGATAAGGGCTCCCAGAATGTTATACAAGAGTAATGGGATAAGGGCTCCCAGAATGTTATACAAGAGTAATGGGATAAGGGCTCCCAGAATGTTATACAAGAGTAATGGGATAAGGGCTCCCAGAATGTTATATGAGAGTAATGGGATAAGGGCTCCCAGAATGTTATACAAGAGTAATGGGATAAGGGCTCCCAGAATGTTATACAAGAGTAATGGGATAAGGGCTCCCAGAATGTTATACAAGAGTAATGGGATAAGGGCTCCCAGAATGTTATACAAGAGTAATGGGATAAGGGCTCCCAGAATGTTATACAAGAGTAATGGGATAAGGGCTCCCAGAATGTTATACAAGAGTAATGGGATAAGGGCTCCCAGAATGTTATACAAGAGTAATGGGATAAGGGCTCCCAGAATGTTATACAAGAGTAATGGGATAAGGGCTCCCAGAATGTTATACAACAGTAATGGGATAAGGGCTCCCAGAATGTTATACAAGAGTAATGGGATAAGGGCTCCCAGAATGTTATACAAGAGTAATGGGATAAGGGCTCCCAGAATGTTATACAAGAGTAATGGGATAAGGGCTCCCAGAATGTTATACAAGAGTAATGGGATAAGGGCTCCCAGAATGTTATACAAGAGTAATGGGATAAGGGCTCCCAGAATGTTATACAAGAGTAATGGGATAAGGGCTCCCAGAATGTTATACAAGAGTAATGGGATAAGGGCTCCCAGAATGTTATACAAGAGTAATGGGATAAGGGCTCCCAGAATGTTATACAAGAGTAATGGGATAAGGGCTCCCAGAATGTTATACAAGAGTAATGGGATAAGGGCTCCCAGAATGTTATACAAGAGTAATGGGATAAGGGCTCCCAGAATGTTATACAAGAGTAATGGGATAAGGGCTCCCAGAATGTTATACAAGAGTAATGGGATAAGGGCTCCCAGAATGTTATACAAGAGTAATGGGATAAGGGCTCCCAGAATGTTATACAAGAGTAATGGGATAAGGGCTCCCAGAATGTTATACAAGAGTAATGGGATAAGGGCTCCCAGAATGTTATACAAGAGTAATGGGATAAGGGCTCCCAGAATGTTATACAAGAGTAATGGGATAAGGGCTCCCAGAATGTTATACAAGAGTAATGGGATAAGGGCTCCCAGAATGTTATACAAGAGTAATGGGATAAGGGCTCCCAGAATGTTATACAAGAGTAATGGGATAAGGGCTCCCAGAATGTTATACAAGAGTAATGGGATAAGGGCTCCCAGAATGTTATACAAGAGTAATGGGATAAGGGCTCCCAGAATGTTATACAAGAGTAATGGGATAAGGGCTCCCAGAATGTTATACAAGAGTAATGGGATAAGGGCTCCCAGAATGTTATATGAGAGTAATGGGATAAGGGCTCCCAGAATGTTATACAAGAGTAATGGGATAAGGGCTCCCAGAATGTTATACAAGAGTAATGGGATAAGGGCTCCCAGAATGTTATACAAGAGTAATGGGATAAGGGCTCCCAGAATGTTATACAAGAGTAATGGGATAAGGGCTCCCAGAATGTTATACAAGAGTAATGGGATAAGGGCTCCCAGAATGTTATACAAGAGTAATGGGATAAGGGCTCCCAGAATGTTATACAAGAGTAATGGGATAAGGGCTCCCAGAATGTTATACAAGAGTAATGGGATAAGGGCTCCCAGAATGTTATACAAGAGTAATGGGATAAGGGCTCCCAGAATGTTATACAAGAGTAATGGGATAAGGGCTCCCAGAATGTTATACAAGAGTAATGGGATAAGGGCTCCCAGAATGTTATACAAGAGTAATGGGATAAGGGCTCCCAGAATGTTATATGAGAGTAATGGGATAAGGGCTCCCAGAATGTTATACAAGAGTAATGGGATAAGGGCTCCCAGAATGTTATACAAGAGTAATGGGATAAGGGCTCCCAGAATGTTATACAAGAGTAATGGGATAAGGGCTCCCAGAATGTTATACAAGAGTAATGGGATAAGGGCTCCCAGAATGTTATACAAGAGTAATGGGATAAGGGCTCCCAGAATGTTATACAAGAGTAATGGGATAAGGGCTCCCAGAATGTTATACAAGAGTAATGGGATAAGGGCTCCCAGAATGTTATACAAGAGTAATGGGATAAGGGCTCCCAGAATGTTATACAAGAGTAATGGGATAAGGGCTCCCAGAATGTTATACAAGAGTAATGGGATAAGGGCTCCCAGAATGTTATACAAGAGTAATGGGATAAGGGCTCCCAGAATGTTATACAAGAGTAATGGGATAAGGGCTCCCAGAATGTTATACAAGAGTAATGGGATAAGGGCTCCCAGAATGTTATACAAGAGTAATGGGATAAGGGCTCCCAGAATGTTATACAAGAGTAATGGGATAAGGGCTCCCAGAATGTTATACAAGAGTAATGGGATAAGGGCTCCCAGAATGTTATACAAGAGTAATGGGATAAGGGCTCCCAGAATGTTATACAAGAGTAATGGGATAAGGGCTCCCAGAATGTTATACAAGAGTAATGGGATAAGGGCTCCCAGAATGTTATACAAGAGTAATGGGATAAGGGCTCCCAGAATGTTATACAAGAGTAATGGGATAAGGGCTCCCAGAATGTTATACAAGAGTAATGGGATAAGGGCTCCCAGAATGTTATATGAGAGTAATGGGATAAGGGCTCCCAGAATGTTATACAAGAGTAATGGGATAAGGGCTCCCAGAATGTTATACAAGAGTAATGGGATAAGGGCTCCCAGAATGTTATACAAGAGTAATGGGATAAGGGCTCCCAGAATGTTATACAAGAGTAATGGGATAAGGGCTCCCAGAATGTTATACAAGAGTAATGGGATAAGGGCTCCCAGAATGTTATACAAGAGTAATGGGATAAGGGCTCCCAGAATGTTATACAAGAGTAATGGGATAAGGGCTCCCAGAATGTTATATGAGAGTAATGGGATAAGGGCTCCCAGAATGTTATACAAGAGTAATGGGATAAGGGCTCCCAGAATGTTATACAAGAGTAATGGGATAAGGGCTCCCAGAATGTTATACAAGAGTAATGGGATAAGGGCTCCCAGAATGTTATACAAGAGTAATGGGATAAGGGCTCCCAGAATGTTATACAAGAGTAATGGGATAAGGGCTCCCAGAATGTTATACAAGAGTAATGGGATAAGGGCTCCCAGAATGTTATACAAGAGTAATGGGATAAGGGCTCCCAGAATGTTATACAAGAGTAATGGGATAAGGGCTCCCAGAATGTTATATGAGAGTAATGGGATAAGGGCTCCCAGAATGTTATACAAGAGTAATGGGATAAGGGCTCCCAGAATGTTATACAAGAGTAATGGGATAAGGGCTCCCAGAATGTTATACAAGAGTAATGGGATAAGGGCTCCCAGAATGTTATACAAGAGTAATGGGATAAGGGCTCCCAGAATGTTATACAAGAGTAATGGGATAAGGGCTCCCAGAATGTTATACAAGAGTAATGGGATAAGGGCTCCCAGAATGTTATACAAGAGTAATGGGATAAGGGCTCCCAGAATGTTATACAAGAGTAATGGGATAAGGGCTCCCAGAATGTTATACAAGAGTAATGGGATAAGGGCTCTCAGAATGTTATACAAGAGTAATGGGATAAGGGCTCCCAGAATGTTATACAAGAGTAATGGGATAAGGGCTCCCAGAATGTTATACAAGAGTAATGGGATAAGGGCTCCCAGAATGTTATACAAGAGTAATGGGATAAGGGCTCTCAGAATATTATACAAGAGTAATGAGATAAGGGCTCCCAGAATGTTATACAAGAGTAATGGGATAAGGGCTCCCAGAATGTTATACAAGAGTAATGGGATAAGGGCTCCCAGAATGTTATACAAGAGTAATGGGATAAGGGCTCCCAGAATGTTATACAAGAGTAATGGGATAAGGGCTCCCAGAATGTTATACAAGAGTAATGGGATAAGGGCTCCCAGAATGTTATACAAGAGTAATGGGATAAGGGCTCCCAGAATGTTATACAAGAGTAATGGGATAAGGGCTCCCAGAATGTTATACAAGAGTAATGGGATAAGGGCTCCCAGAATGTTATACAAGAGTAATGGGATAAGGGCTCCCAGAATGTTATACAAGAGTAATGGGATAAGGGCTCCCAGAATGTTATACAAGAGTAATGGGATAAGGGCTCCCAGAATGTTATACAAGAGTAATGGGATAAGGGCTCCCAGAATGTTATACAAGAGTAATGGGATAAGGGCTCCCAGAATGTTATACAAGAGTAATGGGATAAGGGCTCCCAGAATGTTATACAAGAGTAATGGGATAAGGGCTCCCAGAATGTTATACTAGAGTAATGGGATAAGGGCTCCCAGAATGTTATACAAGAGTAATGGGATAAGGGCTCCCAGAATGTTATACAAGAGTAATGGGATAAGGGCTCCCAAAATGTTATACCAGAGTAATGGGATAAGGGCTCCCAGAATGTTATACTAGAGTAATGGGATAAGGGCTCCCAGAATGTTATACAAGAGTAATGGGATAAGGGCTCCCAGAATGTTATACAAGAGTAATGGGATAAGGGCTCCCAGAATGTTATACAAGAGTAATGGGATAAGGGCTCCCAGAATGTTATACAAGAGTAATGGGATAAGGGCTCCCAGAATGTTATACAAGAGTAATGGGATAAGGGCTCCCAGAATGTTATACAAGAGTAGTAATGGGATAAGGGCTCCCAGAATGTTATACAAGAGTAATGGGATAAGGGCTCCCAGAATGTTATACAAGAGTAATGGGATAAGGGCTCCCAGAATGTTATATGAGAGTAATGGGATAAGGGCTCCCAGAATGTTATACAAGAGTAATGGGATAAGGGCTCCCAGAATGTTATACAAGAGTAATGGGATAAGGGCTCCCAGAATGTTATACAAGAGTAATGGGATAAGGGCTCCCAGAATGTTATACAAGAGTAATGGGATAAGGGCTCCCAGAATGTTATACAAGAGTAATGGGATAAGGGCTCCCAGAATGTTATGTGAGAGTAATGGGATAAGGGCTCCCAGAATGTTATACAAGAGTAATGGGATAAGGGCTCCCAGAATGTTATACAAGAGTAATGGGATAAGGGCTCCCAGAATGTTATACGAGAGTAATGGGATAAGGGCTCCCAGAATGTTATACAAGAGTAATGGGATAAGGGCTCCCAGAATGTTATACAAGAGTAATGGGATAAGGGCTCCCAGAATGTTATACAAGAGTAATGGGATAAGGGCTCCCAGAATGTTATACGAGAGTAATGGGATAAGGGCTCCCAGAATGTTATACGAGAGTAATGGGATAAGGGCTCCCAGAATGTTATACGAGAGTAATGGGATAAGGGCTCCCAGAATGTTATACGAGAGTAATGGGATAAGGGCTCCCAAAATGTTATACAAGAGTAATGGGATAAGGGCTCCCAGAATGTTATACAAGAGTAATGGGATAAGGGCTCCCAGAATGTTATACGAGAGTAATGGGATAAGGGCTCCCAGAATGTTATATGAGAATACTGGGAGACTGCAAATTTCTCCCCGGGAGCGCCCATGTCCCTCATGGACAGGGGTAGCTGTTGTTGATCACAGACCCACTCTGTTCATAAATTCTTGAGATTTATATGGCTAGGCTTGAAAAGGCTCTAGGGCTGCTAGCCTATTAACATCTTATGAACCTATGAAAAAAATATATTCTTTAATGGTACATGGGCCAGAACTGCATCAGCTATCCAACACCTGCAGATTTACAGAAAAGAAATTCAGCTACCAAGGATCTTCCATGGTGGTAATATCTTCAGATATGCTTCTTAATTAAGGGAAAGTTGTAAGAATTATATAACATTTGGAAAGAGATTCTTGTGGGAAGAGATATATCTTAGAAAAGTTGTAGAATAGACAAAAACACCTAAATGAAAACAGTTTTATGACATTGTTCTGGAAAATCGGCCAAACTGTATCATGCAGGTATAAATGAAGTGGGATTACGTTTTACATTATATAAGCACCAATAGAAAATAGAAGGATGTTTTAACATGGTACTCTAAAAGGATTCTTCCATATATAACTGAAATCACTTTCTTAAAGTTAATTAATTGTTGGCACATGACTCCAGAGTTTATTACTAGATATAAACTAGACAATGATAGAAAAGGGGCATATGTGAAAAAATTCTGGCCAACTACGTTCTCATGGTGCAAGAATGTCAGGCTGTCCAACCTTTGTGGGACTGAGTCATTGAATAAAATTGCCTAAACAACAAGAATGACTTACCCTTCAGGGAAAGTGTGCATTTCAGGATTGTGGGTATTTCCTGTAGATCATCATTCTCAAACTGACAAAAATGCAACCTAATGGAGACGATTAATTATCTCTCTCCTTCTCACTATGATATTTAAGCACTAGAAAAGTTACGTTCACACTGGTTCAATTATTTCATGCTGGAAGATAAATAGATAGGTAGGTAGATAGATAGACAGACAGATAGATAGATAGATAGATAGATAGATAGATAGATAGATAGATAGACAGACAGACAGATAGACAGACAGACAGACAGACAGATAGATAGATAAAAAGTCTGGGAAGAATACAGCCTTTTATCTCTGCAATTATGTTATGTTGATGTTTGAATAGATGTCATTTGATTAAAATTAGGAGTTGAATAAGAATATGATAAGATAAGGTCCTATACAATAGGCAGTCACTCAATTCTAAATTGGGGCTGGTACAATTATTAGATAATATGGCAATAAGACGACTTCAGTAGTTTCAAGAGATGACACGATCAATGAATAAAACGTCTTTCCATGTTACCTTTGATTGGTGTGACAGTATGTTTGATTATTTCTGGTCAATTAATGATTGTATGTGTTATTGGTGTTTTTTATAATGTCATGTTTGTATTCTTATTTATATAAATCTGGTTAAAGGTTCTTGTCTATCATAGTTTCTGACTTGTTGCAAGACTATAGCCATTAATTTGTAATGCTCATTCTAGTTAATTCATCAGATTGGTTGTATATTCACTGATGGTCAGTCAAGATTTTTTTTGTATTACCTTATTTCATTTTCATATATCTGTTGTTAATTCATATTTTTTTTTTTTGGGGGGGGGGGGGGGGTTGGTTCAAGCACTATAATAAAAATAAAGCACCTGAAAAAAAAAAACTAAATTATAACACTGAGCATTAATCAAGCCTATAACAAAATGCAAGCTATGGGTTGATTACTTGTACCAACAGAATATGAGATAACTTAGCTTTATAAATATTTAAAATTTGAAACTGACTTCTTCTTCTTCTTCTTCTTCTTTCAGCTGCTCCTGTCAGGGGTCGCCACAGCAGATCAACTGTTTCCATTTCTTCCTGTCCTCTGCATCTTGCTCTGTCACACCAACCACCTGCATGTCCTCTCTCACCACATCCATAAACCTTATCTTAGGCCTTCCTCTTTTCCTGTTACCTGGTAACTTCATCCTTAGCATCTTTTTCCCAATATACTCTTCATCCCTCCTCAGCACATGTCCAAACCAACGTAATTTTGCCTATCTGGCTTTGTCTCCAAATGTTCCAACCTGGGCTGACCATCTAATATACTTATTCCTAATCCTGTCCATCCTCGTCACACCCAGTGCAAATCTTAACATCTTCATCTCTGCCACGTCAAGCTCTGACTCCTGCATTTTTGTCAATGCCACTGTCTCCAACCCATATAACATAGCTGGTCTCACTACCCTCTTGTAGACCTTCCCTTTCACTCTTACTGGTACTCGTCTGTCACAAATCACTCCTGACACTCTTCTCCACCCACTCCATCCTGCCTGTACTCTCTTCCTCACCTCTCTTCTACACTCACCAGTACTCTGAACTGTTGATCCCAAGTATTTAGACTCATTCACTTTCGCCACCTCTACTCCCTGCATCCTCACCATTCCTCTGTCCTCTCTCACACACACATATTCTGTCTTAGTCCTGCTGACCTTCATTCCTCTTCTCTCTAGAGCATATCTCCACCTCTCCAGGGTCTCCTCCACCTGTTCCCTACTCTCACTACAGATTACAATGTCATCTCCAAACATCATAGTCCACGGGGACTCCTGTCTGATCTCGTCTGTCAACCTGTCCATCTCCATTGCAAATAAGAAAGGGCTCAGAGCTGAACCTTGATGTAATCCCACCTCCATCTTAAACGCATCCGTCACTCCCACCGCAGACCTCCCACTGTCACACTACACTTGTACATATCCTGTACCACTCTTACATAATTCTCTGACACTCCCGACTTCCTCATACAATACCACAACTCCTCTCTAGGCACCCTGTCATATGCTTTCTCTAAATCCACAAAGACACAATGCAACTCCTTCTGACCTTCTCTGTACTTCTCCATCAACACTCTCAGAACAAAGATCGCATCTGTAGTGCTCTTTCCTGGCATGAAACCATACTGCTGATCACTAATCATCACCTCCCTTCTTAACCTAGCTTCCACTACTCTTTCCCATAACTTCATGCTGTGACTGATCATTTTAATCCTTCTGTAGTTACTACAGCTCTGCACATCACCCTTATTCTTAAAAATCGGTACCAAAACACTTTTTCTCCATTCCTCAGGCATCCTCTCACGTTCCAAGATTTCATTAAACAATCTAGTTAAAAACTCCACTGCCATTTTACCTAAACACCTCCACGCTTCCACAGGTATGTCATCTGGACCAACAGCCTTTCCATTCTTCATCCTCTTCATAGCTATCCTTACTTCCTCCTTGCTAATCCACTGCGCTTCATGATTCACTATCCGTACATCATCCAACCTTCTCTCCCTCTCATTCTCTTCATTCATCAGCCCCTCAAAGTACTCTTTCCATCTGCTCAACACACTCTCCTCGCTTGTGAGTACATTTCCCTCATTATCCTTTATCACTCTTACCTGCTGCACATCTTTACTAGCTTGGTCCCTCTGTCTAGCCAATTGGTACAGGTCATTTTCTCCCTCCTTAGTGTCCAACCTTTTATACAACTCATCATATGCCTTATCCTTAGCCTTCGCCAACTCTCTCTTTGCCATGCACCTCATCTCCTTACACTCTTGTCTACTTTCTTCATCTCTATGACAATCCCACTTCTTCGCCAACCTCTTTCTCTGTATACTGTCCTGTACTTTTTCACTCCACCACCAGGTCTCCTTGTCCTCCTTCCTCTTTCCAGATGTCACACCAAGCACCTTCCTAGCCATCTCTCTTACTAGCACTGCTGTAGTTACCCAGCTATTTGGTAACTCTTCACTGCCACCCACTGCCTGCCTTAACTCTTCCCTGAACATCACTTCACAATTACCCTTTTTCAATTTCCACCATCTGATCCTTAGTGCTGCCCTCACACTCATCCTCCTCTTCTTGATCACCAATGTCATCCTATAAACCACCATCCTATGCTGCCTAACTACACTTTCCCCTGCCACCACATTACAGTCTCCAATCTCCTTCAGACTGGCCCTCCTACATAAGATATAATCCACCTGTGTGCATCTTCCTCCACTCTTGTATGTCATCCTATGCTCCTCCCTCTTGTTACAGACTCCTATAACATTATATACTAATTCACCAACATTTTAGTTAATGGATTTTTTTTAAGAGATATTTATAAATGTTCTTGCTTTCCAGCAAATAGTTTTTATCAAAAGGGAGAGTAACATGTTAGGCTCACAGGTTCATAGCGCTCAACTAGGCAGTTGATTGGGTAAATCATTTGTAACCCAGCTACTGCAAATCTCATTAAATTCTACTCCCTTCTAGAAGGGCTGCAGGGGCTCGACATGGGGAAGAGTTACTGTTACCCATCTACTTCTCTAAGTTGTGATGAAGAACGTTATAGAGCTAATTTGTTTGATATAAAGTGGAAGTCTGTTCCAGAATAGTAGAGCTCATTGAAAGAGGTATCTGTACTTTCAGTAAGTTTCTTTTTATGCTGTAGTACAAGTTTAAATATCTTGTGCAGGTGCGTGCTGCTATAGGTTTTATGAATGTGTAAAACATCATATAGCATGGGATCGTTTGAAAACTAATAATTGAGACAGATGTCACTCCATAGGAGTCTGTATGAAATGGACAGGGTTTTAAGGTGTTCTGCTTAGATCATGGAACTCAGAGCCTGTATTTTCTTTATGAGGAAGCAGTGTAGTTTTTCAGGTGGGATCATGTGCTTGCACACAGGCTGAAGGGAGCATTATTTTCTATTTTTGGTCTAATAAGGGAGGAGCAGAGAAGAATGATGTCATCCCTGGTCCTACATCATCAACCTTTTGTAATCAGCTTTGCTAAGTAGAAGGATTTTCTAATTACACTCGATATATGTCTAAAGAAAATGAATTGCAGACATCAGTGTGTAGGTCCCTGATAATTATGTTGATTTGAGGGGTGTGTCATTTATGTGCTTGGTTAATGGGAACTCACATTTTCTAAAGGACATAATACACTTTGTGTACTGTGTATTTTTCTAGCTAGTTTCACTGTGTGTGAGGTATTAACTGGAAATTGTCCACTTTTATTGAGCATTTGTTGGGTTGTTTGTTTCTGATAACTTGTTGCAGTTAAACTCTTTTTTTCTAGAGGCACCTTTAGCTGTTTAAAACTTTCATTTAAAGGCTCACTGCTGCTTTTCAGCTGTGAGAAACATTTCTGCAGTTTGTTTCCCACCCTCACTCCCTGTTGGTATAGTGTTTTTATAGTTGGTGGCTTTGCAGTTGCCCGCCCCTAGTGTAAATTTGATCTGGGACCCTCCTCCCAGTCTAGTGTCATTACTTCATTCTACCCAGTACAGGGAGAACATTTGAGAAGGCCAATCAGCTTAGTTTCTGCTACTCCTTTCTCTCTTTCTTTTCTCTCTTTCCACTTAACAAAAAAAAAAATAAAATTTTATCTGCTTTTACTGTATTTGTGTTCCTTCCTACTTTATTTTGCTTTTGCGTCATCTTAAAAGTACTCAATTGTATTTATTACTGCTTGGTGTAACTCATTCTAAGCCTTTTAGTTTAAGCAGTTGGGCTTTAGACCATATGTTTTACATTAGGAAGGTTTGTGGCCTGCACTGTGGTGGCAGAACAGGTAGCTTACATCCTTCTAAGTTGGGAACTGCTGATTGAGGGCTCAGTGTCTGTTATTCTAAAAGTGTATTAGTTCTGGTTTAAGCACCTGGGCTTCAGGCCAGTTATTTTACATTAAGAAGGTTCGTGCTCTGCACTCTTGTGGGAGGAGAGGCTGGACTCTGCCCTGTTGAGCTGGGAATTTCTGGTTAAAGGCTTATAGTGCCTGCATATTTGAACTGCTTCTTACTGAAATTGGTACACCTTGTTTGCTGTAGCATAGACTAGATCCAGGCCTGCTGAATCTAGCTTTGTTTGTATGCTTGTTTTTTGTTTGCTTATTTCCCTGAAACACTAATTTCATCTAAAACACAGCTTTTCAGCACTTCTGTGGATCCCTAGTGATATCTGCATTGCTTACTGTACTTATTCCCTTGTTTCACTTGAAAGAAAGTTACTGTTTGTCGTTTTTGCATTTAAGTTACCTGTAACACATTGCATTTAAGTTACCTGGCACTTGCTCACTAAGTCAGCACTAAAAAATTAAAAGCACTATACCCTCACAAACTCCCCTTGAGTACCTTGTTCCCCATTGGCCATTTTTTTCAATTATAAAGGAATTCCCAATACTATTCTAGCATGTCCAAAGGTCAGTTGATAATCTCCTCTCCGGTCCAGCTGGTGAATCTGGGAATCTTGAGGCAATGTTACAACTGCCTCATGTACACAGACAACCCTCTCCTCCTCCCAACAAATTCCAACACATGTGAGAGATGCAACCATATAGCCAAACTGGAGGCTAAGCTCTCTCAACTCAGTACTGGCGTAACCAGTCAGGAGGAGAAGGAAACCACACGCACTACAATTCCAGTCTCACATAGACCTACCACGACAGCAAACCAAACACATAAACACACAGAAACATACTCGGAGGCTCTAAATAAAAATCTGCCTAAGCAGCAGAGGCCTCCAAAGCAGACACCCAAGCAACCACACACCCAAAACAAAACACGTGCAACACATAGCGCACAAAGCCAGTGTGCCGAACAGTCACAGCCCTTAAGGCTAAACAACACACCTGATACACTTGTAATAGGTGACTCTATCGTCAGGCACACTGACGTCCTGCACACTAGGCTGAACAAGGAGGAGGTCATGGTGAGCTGCCTGTTGGGCGCTAGGATCCACCACATAACACAAGCACTCAGGTCACTCCAAGGCAAGTACAAATATGACTCAGTCATTGTCCATGCTGGTGTGAATGACCTGAGACGTACCTCCCTGGACTACATGAAAAGAGACGTAGAGGAGCTCTCTGAGCATGTAGCCCAGGCCGGTATGACCCTGACCTTGAGTAGCATCTTACCCTCACCAAGAATGATGCCACAATATGAAGACAAGATGATCAATTTCAACAATTGGCTTAAGTATTGGTGTCATTCAAAGGGGATCCAATGCCTGTCAGCCTGGGATGACATGCTCGACAAGCCATGATGCTTCGCTAGGGATGGCTTGCACCTGTCACCCCTGGGCTTTCGGATATTGGCAAAGGCTCTTGCTACCCCCATAGTGCCTTTTTTAGGCAAGGCTCAAAAGACAAACCCACCTCCATAGGTATCACAAGGGTTAAGAAACTAAGAGTAATGCTACTCAATGCCAGAAGTCTAAACCTCAAGATGCATGCACTCGAAACTCTCCTTAGCATGGAGAACATTGATATCTGTGCAGTAACAGAAACCTGGTTCAAGGCTCCCGAGAGCACCCCAGCACTACCAGGTTATACCTCATAACATGCTTTTCGGCCCCAAAACTTGGACCGAACCACAAAAGGAGGGGGAGTATCAATATTCGTCAAA
Organism: Protopterus annectens; assembly: GCF_019279795.1. NCBI lineage: Eukaryota > Metazoa > Chordata > Ceratodontiformes > Protopteridae > Protopterus > Protopterus annectens. Next base: position 497,746,555 of record NC_056742.1, read on the forward strand.
GATACCCACACCTCCAGGTTGGTGGCAAAGCACGAAGCATCAGAGACTATCCATGTGCAACTAACAGTAGGTAAAACTGCCTTCCAGTTTATAACCTGATACAGACCACCCTCCCAAACCCAGGAACCCCACTCGGCCTTCCTGAGAACACTGGAAAATATGAAGGTCTCTCCAAACACCGTTATATTGGGCGACTTCAACTACCCAAACATAGACTGGGAGCATTACTCTAGCTCCAACACCCTAGCCCAAAGGTTCCTAGAATTTATAAACTCAAATGCTATGGAACAACTTGTTACCACTCCCACAAGAGGGGAAACATACTGGACCTGATCATCACCAACATGGGGACTCTATGCTCCAGACCAGAAGTGTATCCCTCACTGGTAAGATCAGACCATAAACTAATCTCACTGGATATTCACATCCCGACCCCACCCCCTGCCCAGAAAACCATAGTGAAAAACTTCTCTAAAGCAAATTTCACACTCCTCAAAACTGAGGTGGAATCCTTCAAAGCCCCCAGGCCTGTGGAAAATATGGCCTAGACTGCGGAATCCTTTATAAACGCATTCTATGAACACCTTCAGGAATGCATGGATCATGCAATCCCAAATAAAACCAAGACCCAATCCTCCAAAGGCAGACATCCTGTCTGGTGGAACCCAGCCATAAACAAACTATACAATAGAAGGAGGAAGCTACTACATGATAGAGCAAAATCCCAAAAAGGGAAGGCATCTCTGATCAGTATTAGCAAAAAACTACAGGCACTCATAAAATCGTCTAAGGCCAGCTTCGAGAGAAAAATTGCACAGGACACTAAGGATAATCACAAGGCTTTCTTTAGTTATGTTAGGAACCTGGGTGGGAATTCCCAGATATGCTCAGAATTAGTCCAAAATGACAAAAAATACACCGAACCCACAGACATTGCCAACATCCTAGCTGACAGGTTCAGCGCAAACTTCTCCCCCCCTCCCCACCAAAATGGCAAATATCTATCCCAGCAGAGTGCTGCCCCCCTGACATCTCAGATGCTCAGGTAAGAGCCGCCCTCTCCAAAGCAAAAAGCACAGCATCAATGGGACCAGATGGTGTCCTGGGCTGCGTCTTACATGAACTCCAAAAAGAGCTAAACCCAAACATAAAACTACTGTTCAGTCTCAGCCTTACTACAGGATATGTACCCAAAGAGTGGCGTACAGCAACAGTGGTCCCTCTCCACAAAGGTGGTGCCTCAACGGATCCTGGAAACTATCGCCCCATAAGCCTGACTAGCTTGGTCTGCAAAGCTATGGAAAGGATCATCATGGACCTCATAAATAAAGATATTGGGGACCTACACACACTGGATCCTACCCAGTTTGGCTTTGTTAAGGGCAGATCCTGCCTCTTAAACCTGGTTGATTTCTTTGAAACAGTCACCAAGGCCATTGACGAGGGGAAGGTGGTCCACACAGCCTACCTGGACCTCGCAAAAGCCTTCGATACAATACCCCACTCGGGCATTATAGATAAGCTCACCAGCTTAAATATAAACCCCTATGTCACTAGATGGGTTGAAAACTGGCTCAAGGACAGAACCCACATGGTTAGAATTGCTGGAGCCATGTCAGACTCCAAACCAGTTACAAGTGGCGTCCCACAAGGCTCAGTCCTGGGACCTTTCTTGTTCGGTATATATTTCTCGGAGGTACAGGCCAACACGGAAGGGCTGTGGCAGACCAAGTTCACAGATGACTGCAAACTGGGTGCCATAATCGACTCTCCAGCTGACACAAGCCTCCTCCAAAAGGGCCTCATAGAAACAGACAACTGGTGCCAGAGCCATGGCCTTACGCTAAACACCAAAAAGTGTATAGTCATCCCCTTTGGCAAAAACAAAGTGCCCACAAATTACCACATAGGTGGTAATGCATTAAGTACAGAAGAAGTAATTAGGGACCTGGGGACCCAAGTTGATAGCAATCTCTCATTTGACAACCACGTGGCCAAAGTGGTTAGAAGAACATTTTATATAGCCCACCTAATCATGAAGGGATTCACATCTAGATCAGGGGAGGTCATCATTTACTCATCCCTCATCAGGCCCATAATTGAGTACAATGCCCCTTTTGGGATGTACCTTACCAGACACCTACAGCAACTGGAAAGACCCCAAAAGCACCTCACCAAGAGGATCAAAGGGTTCAAACAGATGCCATATGCTGCCCGGTTAAAGAAACTCCAGCTCTACTCAGTGGCATACCGCCTGCTCAGAGGCAATCTGTGCCTGATGTATAAAGCCATGTCCAACCCAGAATTAATGGACATGCTTCACCTCAGAAAATCCAAATCCCATCGAGCTACGCACTCGAGAGACTTGAACCTCAGCACTAAAATAAATAGGACACGCTGGAGGGACAGATTCATAACCCAGAGGCTCCCTTCACTCTGGAATAAAATCCCAGTCCAGGTTAGGCAGAGTCCCTCATTGACTCTCTTCAAGAGGAATCTTGATGAGTGGATGGGAGATCATAGGTTTACCCCGGGTATCACTTCTGTGTCACTGTTAGACAGAAGCACAGTATGCTAACCTCGAAAAAGGGCATAGCAAAATTAATTTAAAATGGGTGGTGAAAGCCAAACACACTCTGGCTAGGCTTATAAATGCCCTAGGGCAGATAGCCTAGTATGAACCTATGAACCTATAATATACATTTAGCTTTAGATGATGGTCCTGGTGCCATAGTGTTTCTTACATTAGGCCATCTTGGAGATCTGGAAGTCCTCTGGAGGTTTACAGACAACTTTAAATTTGCAATTATTTGCAAACTTGGTGAGCCAAAGACCCTTGGCATTAGCTATGATGTCAGAGAAGTAGGCGCTAACAGGCATATGACTACCACTGAGCTCTGAGAGACACCAGTAGTGATGAGCCTTATAGATGAGGTAGTGTCCGCAGTCCTAAATGATTGGATTCTGTCTGTGAGCCAATTTGCTATTAAGTAGGTCACATAAGGGTTTGCATTTCATTAGATTAATTAATTATTAATGTCCAAATGGGCATGAGATCAGGTTTGCCAGGTTTTGGTAAGAGATTATGCTGATTTGCCCTTATATAATGCATTAGTGACTTTTGCAAAGAAGTGTACAAGCTTAAAGTTTAATCAAGCCCACAACAAAATGCAAGCCAGTATAGATTCTTGCAAACAAGTTCTACAAGGATTTATTTCCTGCAGCAACTTAAAAAGTCTATTAAGTTCACTTATATAGTTAACCCCTTTATGTCTAAAGAATTTAATTAAAAAGAAAATCCCCAAGGCTGTGAAAGGCCCCCCTTTTCCTCCACCCCCCCCAACAAAACATATGATTCCCCCCAAAGAAAATACCTAAGCAAACTAAAACAGATCCTTTTCACAAGCTAAATAGGTTTAATGCTCTCAGCCTTGTTTCTGCCTCAAATAGTGATAGATAGCAAAAACATATATCTTTCTACATAAACTGAAGAGGTCCTGGGAAAGCAAGTTTAGGTTGAATACTATGATTAAATAATATTTTCCTAACTGGAGCAAGGGTATCTCTTCATGTCATAATATCAGTTGGTAGGTGTTGAAAGACTGAAACAATAGTCTGATTAACTTTCACGTTTTGACTTTGATAACCTTTTGAATTGCCATGTTGTTCTAAATAAAATACAGAAATTTCGGCAAGACTATTCTTTTAATTCCCAGCTTAAGATAACAAAGCTAGCTGAATTATTAAGGCCAGTTGTGTGATCTCTTTGTAAAGTAACTCAAAGAAAACAAAACAGGGTGAACAAAGGACATGCCTCTCAACCCCTTATCATAAGAAATCTGGAGAAAGCCAAAAATAATGGGGACAAAGGTTCACAAATAGGGACATATTTTAATTATTATTCTTATAAACTTAAAAAGTTCAAAGAATAACAGATCTTGCATTAGCTTCTGATGGATATGAAAACTGAGACCCGAATGTCTGTCATTATTTAGTGACTTCAGTCCTTAACAATTGTCCATAACACTGCAAATGTTATGAGGAACAGACCAAAATATGAGGGGAAAAATCAGGATATTCTGCAAAACTCTGGACGGTTAAGAGGTATGAAAAGGAATCTGATGTCTGTGCACTATTCCAGTGCTCGGATGTCCCCCCAAAGAGAGGGCTATACTTCGACAGCTTCATTTCATAGCCTTTGTTTTCTGCTTCAAATTATTTTCCAGACCTTTGGCTGTGATGTCTAATACGTACACCTCATGGTACATATTTACAGATCCTGAGAAAAAAACTGTAAGGTGCTAATTAAGATCTACATTTAACCCAAAATGTCCGTACTAGAACACTGAACTTCAATAATATCCAAAACGAGACTGCAGAGCTACAACTGGCTTACATGGACTGTCTAACACAGACTATATTTTGTCCTCACGCAGGTATCATGAGTTGGTGAAGCTGTGGAAACAGTATGAAATGCTGATAAAAGTTATTTTATAACACGAGCTGATTCAGTAGAGAATGTGAATCTCACATGGGACAGTATCTGAAAAATTGTACGTCTTGATTTGCTGCAGCAGGTGAAGCCTGAAGATGAAAGGACTCTTCAAATGTTCAAAACAAATATCCATATTAAAAGAGTGGTAACAATACCAGATTTATTTAGCTAAAGTTAACATTTTATTTTGTAAACGTACTTTATCTTGCTGCAAGAGTTCTTTCTGCTGCATGTCTGATGTTTAACAAAAATAATGGTTTTCTTGTAGCAAACTGACAGTTCTCATCCACTGCATTCTTAACAAACCTTCTAGTAATAAGTGACTTATGAGACTCTTTGATGTGATATACTCCCTCTGCTCCAGTGCTGAAACAGAGGATTAATTGAGGGGGCCTTTGGATCCTGTCCAGAACTTCTTTTACTGCCCTTGTCCAGATCACACTGCAAACAGAAAAGCTGCACCTTTGTATAAAAATTTCTACTAATTCTGAGTCAGTTACAGTGGAAAAAAGAAGACATACAACCACTAATCAAGCAGCTCTGACAGGTGACAGTGAAAAGAAAATGCAGATTGCCAGCAGTCGTATTTGTGGAACGCTAAAAAGATCCTTTCACTAATTTTCAATCAAAAGAGAACAGGCAACAGGTGAAAAAATGCTGGATTCGGATGATGCCTGGTGATGTGTCCGCAAGGAATGTCATAACTTGTCACTGAGACGTTTCCCAAAGCAGCTTCTAGAAACAGTTACACCTTCCGCTAGCATTATCCTCTGTGTAGCTCTCCTCCCTCACTTTTTAATTACATAATTTCTGTAATCTGTTCCCCATGTTAGTATACGGAATCTGCACAATTGAACTGTACTTTCTTTTTGTTTGTTGGGGTAACAGTAAGCTAGGAGTTTTTTCCCCTTTGTCAACTGTATTTCCATGTTGGTTCATTTGCCAAGATGACATTGAATGCTTACTGCAAACCATCTCTTTTGCAGCTAGTGGTGTCCTGATACTGGGCTAATCAAGGGCTACATCACGGACTGTTCCATCTTTTGAAATAACTAATCTGGGAGAAAGACCAAGATCTTGTCACCTTTGGTTGTAACACCCACCAAGAGGGATGGGACCTAGCCAACTGGGCCAAGATCATGTCAGGCCATCTGAAAGGACATTTTCTCAAAGTCTTCATGGACATGGAAAAGACTGAATATCAGGGCTACAAAAACAAACACATTACTTGCCTCAGCTGGTGCTACTTCAGAGACCATACCTCTCAGTTGTCCAGATTTTTGCAGAATGTACAGATTTTTGCCTCATATTTTTGTCTGTTCCTCTTAAAATTTATGGTTTTCTGGCAAATCTCTGAGATAATCTGAGGATTGAAGTCACTAAATAATGACACAAATTGAGTTTCAGACTTCGTATAATTCAGAAAAATGCATGCTAACACAAATCCTGTTATTCTAGCAACTGTCTGAGTTTATAAGAGCAATATTTAAAATTTGTCCATATTTTTGGGCCTTTGTTCCTGCATTATGTCAAGCCTTGTTCAGATTTCTAGTGATGAAATGTTGAAAGGTATGTCAGAGACACAAGGCTGAAAATTATCACAGGTGGACTTTTTCATAACAAAATGGCTATGTGCCTTAAAGCGTATAACACATTTATGGTTAGATCCTGGGAGTCAACATACACAAAAATAAAATGATAGAAATTTTAGCTATTACAAATCTAATAGATAACATATGTATGTACTGTTTTAAGGTACCGGCTGTGTGAAATTGACCTTCAAGGATCTAAAAACTTTGCTATACTAGTAAAAAGATTGATGTGCTCTGAAACTATGGCAGAATTGTTCAACCTAAACCTGCAGTAAAATCTGTATCAAATATTGGTAATAAGCAGAAATGTGCAACCAGACATCAGAAACATTTTATCTGCAAAATGCTGACTCTGATGCTGACAATTTTACTGAGAACTGTAGGACAGTGGAAAGTTGTGTGTGATGTTGTCAGGGACAATATAATCTTTCATAGTGATTGTGACACCCATGCCCTGGCCCAACAATCAAGGAGCCTCAATCCTCACCACTAACACCAGTGAAAGGTGTCTCATATAGGAGAAAAGGATAACAAATACACACAGTAAAGTGCAATTTCCCTTAAGAGCACACAGAGATCACAGTCAGTCTGGGGCTGGTCACTCCCTTGCTCTCCAGGTCCCTAATAAGACTCCCCACTGGCACAGCTATAGGGTCCAGATCTCAGCATAGTGGGCAAGCTAAAGCCACCAGCACCCTCTCTGTCCAACCAGTGCTTTGTGTCCCTGCCCAAGTAGCTGACACACACACACACACACACACACACACACACACACACACGCTTTGAGAAGAATTTATACAACCACACAGACACTCCTGGGGAAGGCTGGCACAGGTTCTCCAGCTGTGCCCCTTTTTCCCAGACTATACGGTAGTACCAACTGCCACCACCCACTAATATTTATCAGCTACTCAAAGGCCCTTAAAAGGATGTCCAACTATTACTGTGCAATATTATTATCCAATTGGTAGTAAAGCCCAGGGCTAAAGCTATTGGAGTGACTTTGTACAATTTTACCAAAGGTATGCAAGTACTCTAAAGAGTTTAAATTATCTCTACAAAAATAGTCACAGTTCAAAGGTTTACAAATATTTAATAACAAATAGTCAAAACACAAGACAATACTTTCTATTACACAGTGCTAGTCAAGAGTTCAGAGATCACAGAGAAATACTTAACATAATTTAATAGTACAGTTCTGATATCACAGAAAAACACTCAGTCTAATCTTTCTAGTTTCTAGCTATTTCTAAGAGAAAACACAAGTCTAAGATAAACTTACATATAGAGCAGGACAGTGCTGATGAGTTGGATGGTCAAGACAAAAATGCTTAATGCGCTCTGATTGACTCTGTTTTTAAAATCACATTCCTGGCTCACATTACATCATTCTTCACACGTCCTTGGGTTTCCAGGCTAACAGAAACTACATTTACATTCTTTACCACTGGGCAGAAACCAGAGCAATAAAGGACATTTATGCATGCAAATTCTGGCCATTAATTCTGGCCTTAAAACAATAGGCAGGATGCCTCACTCTAGACTTACTGTCTCCGAGTTTTAACATCAAAGGGTCACAACATGCTTTACTTGGTCAGCAGAGTGCACTGTTGTTACATTTTTTCCAGTTCCACATGTAACACTATTTTTACCATTTAAGACAACAAGCCTGTGGTTTACATTAATATTTACAGATGACAGAATTATCTCCAAAATTCTATCTGGTTAGGCTGGCAACCTTCACCTATCTTCACCCAATCTTCATATATCTCCCCCTTCTGGAGAACACAAGCTAGTTTTTCAAGTGACCCTTGAGAAACGCTGCTTGAGGGAGTTAGGTCTATCTGAGTATACCTTACACCATTCCCTGTCTTGAGTGCCCATCTGCATTGGCATTGCTACTCCCACTGCAGTGCTGCACTGACATATCATATGCTTGGAACCCCAGGCTCCATCTTAGCAATTTGGCATTTTGCTGGCTGGCTCTGTTTAACCATGTTAGAGGGTTCTGATCTGTCATAACAATGAATTTCCTTCCATACAGATAAGGCTGAAGTTTCTGCAGTGCCCACACTATGGCTAGACATTCCTTTTCTACAGCTGCATAGCATTCCCCCCTGGGTTGGACTCTATGGCTGAGATAAACCACTGGGTGCCCTTCCCCCCTGAAGAAATCTGGCTAAGTACAGCCCCCACCCCATGGCTCGAAGCATCCACCTGCACAACAAATTATTTACTGTAATCTGGAATGGCTAACACAGGGCGTCCTCCCAAAGCTTCTTTAAGCTTCTGGAATGCCTGCTCACATGCTGGGGTCCACACTACCTTATCTGGCCTGTTTTTCCTTGTCAAGTCTGTGAGGGGAGCAGCTATGGTACTATAACTAGGGATGAACTTTCTGTAGTACCTCGCTGTCCCTAAACATGCCCTCACCTGCTATTTAGTAACAGGTGCAGGCCATGCCTGAATGACTTCCACTTTGGCAGGTTCTGTCCTTATCTTACCACTCCCCACTCTATGTCCCAGGTAGGAGACCTTGGCCATACCCACCTGACATTTGCTCGGCTTAATGGTCATCCCTGCCCTCTGTAGTCTGCCCAGCACCTCCCTGACATGCTGAAGGTGCTCTGGCCAGGAATGGCTGTAGATGGCAATATCATCTAGGTAAGCAAGGGCAAACCCTCCTGCTCCTTCTAGGATATGATCTACCAGCCTCTGGAAAGTCGCTGGGGCATTCTTCATTTGAAAGGGCATCTTTGTGAACTCATACAAGCCAAAAGGAGTCATAAAGGCTGACTTCTCTCTAGCACTGGGAGTCAAGGGTGCCTGCCAGTAACCCTTAGTAAGATTAATGGTTGTAAGATACTTAGCCCCACCCAGCTGCTCTAGGGCCTCATCTGTCCTAGGAATGGGGTAAGCATCTGACTCTGTGTGACTATTTAATTTCCTGTAGTCCACACAGAACCTGGCACTTCGATCCTTCTTTGGCACCAGCACCATTAGGGAGGCCCAGGGACTGTTGGACTCTTGAATCACCCCTAGTTCCAACATCTCCTGTACCTCCTCCCTCAGAGTCTGTTTGACTCTCTCAGACACTCTATAAGGGGCCTGCCTAATAGGTCTTTGGGGTCCTGTATCCACCCGGTGCTGCCCCAGGTGGGTGCATCCTGGTTTCCCAGTGAACATGTCCCCAGATTCCTGCAACACTGCTCGGATTTCTCGAACCTGGGTAGGAAATAGCTGCTGGGACATTGCTACCCCTTCCACTGAGGTGTCACCCCGAGCCTTACTGAGGAGATCAGTCCCCAGATCTCCCTCAGATTCCACTTGCAATCTAATGCAAATGCTCAGCACAAGGGCCTCCCTATCATGGTAAGGTTTCATTATGTTAACATGGTACAATTTGTGCCCCTGCCTTCTGCCTAACAGTTCCACCATGTAGTTAACATCACTGACCTTCCTTACCACCTTGTAAGGTCCCTTCCAGGTTGTTTGCAGCTTGTTGTGTCTGACAGGAATGAGAATCATTACCTGCTGCCCTACAGCATATTCTCTAGCTCGAGCATTCCTGTCATACCACCCCTTTTTCTGTTGTTGGGCTTCTGCCAGGTTCTACTGGGCCAAGACCATGATTTCCATGTGCCTTGTCCTGAGGTTTAGGACATATGCCACAACAGAGTCCTTGTGAGACTCACACTCACCTTCCCACTCATCTCGAATTAAATCTAGAGGTCCCCTCACCCTATGCCCATACAGCAACTCAAAGGGTGAAAAACCTGTGGATTCCTGGGGAACCTCTCTGTAAGCAAACAACAGATGGGGAAAATATTTGTCCCACTCCCACTTAAACTGATCTGCAAATGCCCATAGCATGGACTTGGTTGTAGAGTTTAACCTCTCAACAAGACCATAGTCTGGGGATGATAGGGGGTGGTCTTCATGTGCTTCACCCCACAGGACTTCCACAGACAAGCCAGCAGGTCTGACATGAAATTGGCACCTCTGTCAGTCAGCATTTCTTTTGGGAAAGCTACCCTGCTGAAATTCTCTAACAAAGCATTTGCCACCTTATCTGCCTCAATGGAGGACAAAGCCACTGCCTCAGGGTGTCGTGTAGCATAATCCACTAGGATATACTTTTTCCCTGTGGAACTTGGGGTATTCAGAGGACCCACAATATCCATAGCTACCCTCTGAAATGGCTCCTCAATCACAGGCAAAGGCATCAAAGGAGTTGCCACCTGTCTCCTGCCTTGCCTACCTTTTGGCACTGCTCACAGGTCCTTCAGTACCCTGTTACATCTCTGGAAATTCCAGTGCAATAGAAGTTCTGCATAATAAACCTCTTTGTATGTTTTATGCCCATATGACCTGCAAAGGGAATATCATGGTCTATGGCTAGAAGCACCAGACGATAGGCTCTAGGCACTACCAACTGCTGTACTCTCGCCTTCTAGCCCTCCTTCAGGGGTCCACTCTGTGTATAGTAACCCTTTGTCCCAGTATACAGATTCCCCCTTTCCTTGAGAATCGGGTGCCTCCCTAGCTACCTGCCTCAGGCCTTGCAGTGTAGGGTCTGAGAGCTGAGCCTGTCTCAAATCTCTCCTTGTAACCCCTCCCAGCTCCCCTTCCACAGGAAGTCTGGCATCCTCTGACAGTGGTGCCTCACTGTTAGCCTGGGTACTACTACTCACCTCTACCTTTGAAGTCACTCTGTCCAAGGGACCATCAGTATCCCCAAGCAGCTGTGGCTCACCTTCAGTCTCACTGCTACAGGGTAGCTCCCTCCCTGAAGTAACCATCTCACCAGTCCTGGCTGGGTCTCCCCAGGCTACCAGATATACCTGCTTGTCTCCAAGCCTGACTGCGTGTAACTGTACAAACACAGGGTACTGCACTATCAAAATCATTCCCTATCAGGACATCTGCAGGTATATCCTCAAACACACCTACTTGCTGGCTTCCTTTTCCATTCTCCCATTCAAGGTGAACCCTAGTCAAAGGTATTTGGAATGGGGTCCCTCCTAAAGCTCTGACTGGAGTAGACTGCCCAGGCAAGTAGTGCTCCTCTGTAACCATTGCAGGCTTTACAATGGTTATATCAGAGGCTTTGTCTCTCTTGGCAATAGCCTCTTTGCCATTCACTACAATTGGTACCCTTGTTGTCCCAAGACAACCTACTATTGACATTTTGTCTTTCTCACTTACTGGCTCCCTCATCTTTTGTTCCCCACCTTGCCTCCATGGATACCTGTATGCCACATGGCCCCACTGGTTGCATTAAAAACATTTAACCCTAGCTCCTGGACATGTACCTGGACTAGTGACTTCCCCTGCTACTGGCAGATTCTGTTGGGGCAGTCTGTGCTGCCCAACATGGGTTCCTTTAGACTCGTGAGCAGTACTGGGGGGGTCTCTTCCCTGTGCAGGGCTGCACTGCTTGCCAGTATAGGTCTCCCTTCTTCCCCAACTCATCTGAAGTAGCACATTGTCTATCAGCTAACCATATCCTCATGTCCTCAGGAAAAGTGCTAAGGGCTTTTTCCCACACCAAAAGGCCTGTAAGCCCTTCAAAAGTGGTGTCCTGACATCCACTCACCCACCTACGGAAATAAGTGGTCAGTTCAGCAACATATTCACACACACTTTCATCTGCCTTGCATCTATGCTCATGAAACTTTGTCCTATACATTTCAAGTGTTAGCTTAAACAATTCTAACAAGTGATTTTTAACAGCAGTATAATCAAAACATGCAACATCAGACATTTTTGACAAAACATTTACAGCTTTACCATGGAGTAAGGGAGTCAGGAACCGTACCCAGAGCTGTTGGTCAACACTATACTGTTTGCATACCCTCTCAAACATATGAATGAAACTATCAAAATCATCCCCCTCTTTAAACTGCAGAAGAAATTTACTGACTTTTTGTGCTTCTGGGGTCCATTTTCTCCCTTCCCTATTACCTCCATGACTCTGGCAAAGAGTCAGAATTTCCCTCTCATGCTTCCACTGCCGCTTCTTTTCCTCGGCTTCCAGGCATAGCAGTTTCTCATTCTCCTCAGCCTGTAGACTCCTCAGTCTCTCAGCTGCTTCTATCTCCAAATAACTGGCCTCCAACTCAAGCCTCTTTAGCTCCAGATGGATTTTTAAGTCCTCTGCAGAAAGGTTGAGCTGTTCATTATCTGAGTGTGGTACGTCTCCACTGCCAGTCTGATCGTCCTCCTGGTTGCTGTTTTCTGATGCAGCTGTGATCAAGGCTGCAATCAGGTCTGCCTTAGTCAGGTTTCCATGCACCAGTCCCCTAGCCTGGCACATCTCCGCCAGCTGGCTCCTTGTCAGCTTTCCATACTCTTCTGCTGACATGCTGCCTGCTCACCCTGACTAACTAAGCTAACAAAAGAAATAAAACAATTGTGATCTGAACTCTGAGTATTCACTGTGTGGCTGTTTTAGAGTACAAAAACACCTTCCAAGCTCACTGTACACAAGCTACAGGATTCACTCTACCCACACCACTACAAGCCAATTAGCATTTGCCAACCAATTAATATGTAGTATGGATATCCCACCACTGCTGAACAATTAATATGTGATGCCTGTGTCCTGGCCCAGCAATCAATGAGCTTCAATCCTCACCCCTAACACCAGTAAGGGGCATCTCATATAGGAGGAAAGGATAACAAATACACACAGTAAAGTGCAATTTCCCTTAAGAGCACACAGAGATCACAGGCAGTCCGGGGCTGGTCACTCCCTTGCTCTCCAGGTCCCCAATAAGACTCCCCACTGGCACAGCTATAGGGTCCAGATCTCAGCATAGTGGGCAAGCTAAAACCTCCAGCACCCTCACTGTCCAACCAGTGCTTTGTGTCACTGCCCAAGTAGCTGACACACACACACACACACACACACACACACACACACACACACACACACACACACACACACACACACACACACACTTTGAGAAGAGTTTATACAACCACACAGACACTCCTGGGGAAGGCTGGCACAGGTTCTCCAGCTGTACCCATTTTTCCCAGACTATATGGTAGTACCAGCTGCCGCCACCCACTAATATTTATCAGCTACTCAAAGGCCCTTAAAAGGGTGTCCAATTATTACTGTGCAATATTATTATCCAATTGGTAGTATAGCCCAGGCCTAAAGCTATTGGAGTGGCTTTGTACAATTTTACCAAAGGCATGCAAGTACTCTAAAGAGCTTAAATTAGCTCTACAAAAACAGCCACAGTTGAAAGGGTTTAAAAATATTTAATAACAAATAGTCAAAACACAAGACAATACATTTTACTACCCAGTGCTAGTCATGAGTAAAGAGATCACAGAGAAATACTTAAACTAATTCAAAGTACAGTTCTGATATCACAGAAAACCACTTAGTCTAATTTTTCTAGTTTCTAGCTATTTCTAAGTCTAAGATAATCTTACATATAGAGCAATAAAGTGCTGATGAGTTGGATGGTCAAGACAAAAATGCTTAATGCTCTCTGATTCTCTCTGTTTTTAAAATCACATTCCTGGTTCACATTATATCATTCTTCACACTTCCCTGGGTTCCCAGGCTAACAGAAACTACATTTACATTCTTCACGTCTGGGCAGAAACCAGACCAATAAAGGACATTTATGCATGCAAATTATGGCCATTAACTCTGGCCTTAAAACAATATGCAGGATGCTTCACTCTAGACTTACTGGCTTCAAGTTTTAATATCAAAGGGTCACAGCATGCTTTACTTGGTCAGTAGAGTGCACCGTTGTTACATTTTTTTCCAGTTCCACATGTAACACTATTTTTACCATTTAAGACAACAAGCCTGTGATTTACATTAATATTTACAGATGACAGAATTATCTATAAAATTCTATCTGGCTAGGCTGGCAGCCTTCATCTGTCTTCACCCAGTCTTCACAGCAATGATATGAAATGAGGATTTTCTCTTTAAGGTTATTTCAGATTTTTATTTTAATAATTTGCTAACTTTCCAATCCATAAATCCGACATTTCAAGGGGACAGATATATTTTTTTTACATTTGACATTTTTATTCCCCAAATGTCACAACATCATTATGTTTTGGGAATTGAAGTAAGACATGTAAGGTGTGGCTTGTCTCCATTATTCAAGACTAATTGATCAGCTGTACCCCAAAGTCAGTATTCACACATAATTGGAGATAATGAACGATAAAGTGTGCTGCAACTTGTTTAAAAAAGAAGTATCTTAAAGTATTAAGACCATTTCGTTAGTGGAACAGTTGCTTTTACAGTTACGGTTATAAACTAAAGCCAATTTGTTGACACTTGTAAGGAATAAACACAGATAACTGGTTGTCTATTGCTGTCTAACTGTACAACTAAAGATAGATGACTCATCTTTAGTTTTCTTCTTTTTTTCTGTCTTGGATTCCATGTTCCGTAATTGACAATACTAAAATTCTACTTTAATGCTACAAAGGAAGATATCCTGCAGTTACCACAAGGATGTTGCATTCAACTATAGACATTTTTTCCATGAAATAGAATACCTCATTAAAGTCCACAAGCCCCTTCTGGAGTCTAGTGGTCTACGGTGATCCAATCCTGTTCCTTATTTATTCTCCAGTACAGGATCACATCAGGGAACCTATAAGTAAGCAACATACGTATCATCATTTTTCTGTAACCATAGGGGTTGGAAGGTCCAGGCTCAGAAATTTATAGGATATGTAGAGCTACTCTGCACCCTCAATCTTATGAAATTTAAAAGGACAGGAAAGAAATACCACCCTATTTATATTTATTTATTTGGATTTGTTTACCAGCAAAGTCCAACTGGGCAGAAGACCCTTTTCAGCAGAGGCCTGGGAAGACAAACTGCAGCAAGAAGGCAAAAATATACATTTGATTGGATATTGTTGTACTTCTATTACAATATAGCCATTACTTTAAAACATGAAGGCATGACAACTACAGTAGTAATATTACAGAATATCTAAGTGTGGCAGAATAAAAGGAGCGGAAAGTGATGTTAAAAATAAGAGAAGAGAAAAGTCATACAGGTAGTACCACTGGTGATGCCGAGGGCGCAGAAGGGATGATCTTAGTTGTGTCTTGAAGCAGATAAAAAGTTGAAGAATTGCATGATAGGAGTGTTGTTCCAGAGTTTAGGCACCCAGGTAGAGTACAGAGCATTAGCATAAATGAATTATGGGATTAGCACATGCAGAACGTGAATCTGTCTTTAAACCCAAGGTCTATGGTTAGTTAGTACAACTGTACAAGTACACCGGCAGAGTGGCACTTGGTAGGTTGTTAGACAATCTCATCAACCATTTTTAGTTGTGAGCCTGTCAGGAGACTGGGTAAGTCAAGCCAGCTGAATTGATGGCTGGAAGTACAGTGCTGAGATTTGTTTGGGAGACTAACAACAAACCTGTATATTTTATTTTACTTTTCTAATCTCAGGATGCTTTATGCATACAGAGATTAAGACTGCTAGTAATGTGACTGAAAGTGTATCATCATGAGTTGTTGATTTCCCATCACCCACGCACAACCTGGAAATTATATTCACCTTATGAAAACAGGCTGTTGGCCAAGACATTAGAGGTACTGCCTTTAAATGTAAGCAGTGTCTTAGGATTCATATACAGTCATCAAACAGAAGAGGGGAACATATTTTTGTACGAAACACTGTCCAACTGACAACAGTGCAAAGTCTTTATCAATGCAAGCCACTTTCAGCAAACATAGGGTGATGCTATTTCTCCTCTGTTGTGCAATTTTAGAGGTGGGATATATAAGTTGGAGATTATGAAGCAGGGTGTAGAGGAGCTTGCTTAAAATCATGTTTGTTAAAAATGTATTTCAGCCATCTTTTTCACTGTTGTATCCATCTGGAAAATTTCTTCAACAAATAATCATCCCAGGACAACACCAGGGGTGGTAAAAGTGACTTTTATTTAACTTGTTCTAAGTAGGGCAGTAACCCTACCAGAAGAGAGCATCCCTATGCTCAATGCGTCTGTCAATACATTTCAGGTAGGTCCTACTTCCCTTCTGGGATGAGGGCATATAACCTTCAGGGTCAAAGGCAGATGTGCTTTCAAGTATACCATACTTAGTTCTCATTTTTAGAGGCTGCAATACACAGATTAGCTAATAAATGATTTCCCTTAGTACATTCACAGACAGGAAATTAGTCATCTGGAAATTTCTGCTGCCTGGTTGAATTATTTCAAAATAAAATTGTATATACTAGAACCTTAGCCTTTTGAGTCACACTGTTCCAAGTGTTTCTCTAGTTAGACATCATGGCTGTGTTTGCACAGTTGCAAGGAATCTCTGCATCACAGCTACAGCCAAGCAGTTAATTATTCCCTATTTTTGTAGGTGTGAGTAACAGGATCTGTGAAGAATACTGGAGTATTAATGAGACCCGCAATGACGTGACCAAGAGGAGTATTTATTTATTTATTTGACATTTGTTGACCGGGTTAGTCCATCTGAGCTTGCGTTCTTTTTCTGCTGAATCCCAGGGAGAAAAGCTCCACAGTACAAATTATACAAGTACTACAAAAATTCATAGTTCGAATTTTGCAAGTAAAAAAATTCACAGTACAGATTTTGCAAGTAAAGTATAATAAAATAAGTACAATAAGAAGTATTGACTGCCTTTTTTTTTCTTTAAGGAATATGACCTGAGTCAGCTGCACAGAGGCTTAGACAGCAGGCCTGAAGTTATTCGCAATGATGTCATCCCAACACTTTTACCATCTCCTCAGTATCGTCCACGGCCATCCAATCCCGATGAAATCGTCAACTTCATAGACGAGGTGAGTGCCTAGACAAGTTGTCTGTTTGATGTAATGTGAGGGGTTAACAAATAATCACATTTATTAAACTAAGGCAGCAGTTTCCCCTCTCTAGCAACTCACTACTTCAAAGTTCATATTCTTACCAACTTAATGCATATGTCCTACCTAGGGGTGCATTTATGGCTGGTTTGGCCTCTTCATTGACTTGGACTATTCTAGGGTGACTAACCTGAACTGCCTGTTGCAGAAGGCAGAGTTTCAGACCTCTGGTTTCCTTCTAAAGGGTGCAGTGATGTATGTGCAGACAGCTGCCCACGTTGTGGTTATGAGCAATAGATGGTTTTGTATCTGTCATGTATATTGTGTATAGTGCCAGCAGGTGGCAGCACATACACTTCATTCCCTTACCTCATTGTTATAACTTAACGCTAGTTTAGATACTGAGTGGATATACCAATATTTCAGAAAGTTACATGAGGTTTTATTTTGTTATATTTAATTTCCCTTGTCCGTGGTTGTGAATCATCTAATATTTGTACATAGTTTAAATAGTCCTGCTTGTTTAGTGCATATGAGTACCACTTGTAATTAAAAACAAAAATCAATGATTTGTCTTTGTTGTTAATCTTGTTGTGTTTTCGGCTTTTCCCGGTTAGGGGTCACCACAGCAGAACTCCGGTCCGCTAATGATTGGTAGTTGATTTTTACGTGCTGAGTTACCAGCCCTGACGCACAACCTTCAACGAAGGTACGCCCATTCACGCATGTCTCCGCGCAGAAGATGCTCTAACTGAGAATCGAACCGGACAGCGTCTTACTGTGAGGTGACAATGCTACCACAGCACCACCACCGCGGATTTGTCTTTGTTGTTAATAAGGAGGTAATTTTGTGAACTAATTTTAGTGTCTGTGTCCACTTTGCAAGTTGTGATAGGTCGCTGCCCTGTTTTGTGTCACTGTTACATATTTCAGACGACATGTTTGTCAGCCTGTGAGTCAATTTCTGGGCAGGAAAAATAATTCAATAAAAAGTAGATATTCTAAGTTTTCACCCCTTAGATCATTTGAACGGGACCACTAGGTCTTGAGGCTGAATAAGGTGAAGACATCATTAGAGTTCGCGTTTATTCTGTGGCCTTCTGAGAACAGATGCATCACTGATGTGAGAAGGAGGTCAGTGTTCTGAGTAACACACGGTCAGGATGCTGCATAAAAAAGGTAGGAATTTGGATTCCAGAATTATGAACATGAAGGAGCATGTTCGTAGCACGATGCTTTACTTGACCTAGCAACCATGTGACTTTTAATAAGACAGAACAATAGTGTTCATTTCTGGGGGAGATACAACAAATCTGATTGGCTGGGATCTGTAATAGGAACACTTTTTGAGGACGTTATTGTTTGATGCAGGGAGAGGAGGCCCATTTTCAAGTTTAACAATGATAGTTCCAGTTTTCCCACTTACTACTGTAGTATCTAGGGGAGCTAGTGTTACATGTCCTGCACCTTAAAACACTAGCTTATTTACTTTACATTTAATTGTACACTAACGCTTGCTTGATAGTAAAGCTTCTGTCCTTCCACATGAGCATCAAAGACAGTGAATGTTTCCATGTTTGACAAATTCTTTGTCTGTTTTGCAGCAGAAGAAAGAACTTCTCCATACTACCTACCATTTAAATAAAAGCCACTGTGTCTGCAATCAATAGCTGCTTCTCTTTTATGCAAGATCATTCTGGAACTTTCCTGTGGTATTTCACTTATATGTAATAGCAATTTTGTATAAAATATTGCCTTGAATTATTACAGAACAGACTCGGAGAGCTCAGCTGACTTATATAACTCCGTGTAAAAATCTCTGTTCATAAATCTCTCAGTTTATAAGCTATATGTAATATATTGCCATAGAAAGAAAATGACCTTGTAGTATTCTGAATAAATTATTCATGTGAATAAATCATTCTGCATACATAGCTTGCCCAATGTATATTTTCAGAAATTATTCCACTGCAAAAAAGTAATTGCTTTAAATCAATCCATGTAACTTGCTTTCAACTACAATTACTGACTAGCCATAAATGGTCATAAATAACATTGAGTAATGACATGCATGGAGATGTACTTTACACCTTCTAATGTAATATGTAAATCACTCCACCATCAACTCCTCAGCAAAAACGCTGACCCAGCTCCAAGACACTACAGAACTAGCACTTTTCTACACTGAGAAATATTTACAAGACGTCCAGTTAATGTTCTATACCAACAAATAAATAAATAAAGTCATGCTCATTGCTCCAGCTTCCCTCCATGCCATACTGAAATTCTTTAAATGCCCTCAATATAGGGTTGACCTTAGGTAAACTGATGCCCTAGATGAAAAGCCACCATGGTGCCCCCACTGGCCAGCACATCCTGGCCCACTCACGCTCTCAGCATTACTTTTATCTTTCTTTTTCTCAGTTTGTGAGCTTCTTACTTTGTAGCTTGGTTTATTCTTGAACCCTTTCAGCACATCCTAACTGACCTTGGAAATTATTGTATTAAGCCAGGGGTCAGGGGGCCACTAGACCACCAGATGCCATTGGATTTCAAGATGCACAGAGATGCATTTTTAGATTTTTTAAACATCCTTTTCATCCAACAGTGGCCTGAATGAAAACCATAATTAACAAAAGAAGTTCTGTCTTTTTACTCGTTGACTTTTCTTTTTACTGCATCCTTTCAATCTATGCACCCCCACCCCCCAGCAAGGAAAAAAATGGACATTCCTTCTACTGGCACACCAACCAGGTGTCCATATGCATGACATGCCCCAGTCCTTCCAGCCCCAGCCACTCAGGTCCCGTTTCTGTACCTTGACCACAACTCTCCTTTAACATGTTATTAAAAGCAAAAAAGCATGTTTTTCTTTTAAAGTGTAACAAACTGTTTGCTACAAATGTACCAATTGCTACAGTTTATACCTGCCTGCATGGAGCTCTTCAGCCTTCATGTTTTAATTAAAAAAAATGTTCTAAACTGTAGCAAATTGCTACAAACATAGCAAACAGTTACTACATATTATACCCTACCTGCATGGAGCACTACAGCACTAAGGTTTTAGTTAAACAAAAAATATATTTTTTTTACTTTTAAAGTGTAACACACTTTTTGCTCCAAAGTAGCAAGCCGTTGCCACATATTAGACCACTCATGGATTGCTACAGTGCTCAGATTTGACTGCAAATGCAATAGCAGATTTTTAAAAGCAGTAGTACATTAGAAAAATTGTCATTGCCTGATTGCATCCACCAGCACTTTGCACCCAGGACTGTTGCTCCAATTGCCCCACCCTACCTATGTTACTGATAACAGATTATCCTGTAATAACTAAATTACATTGGAGGGGCTGGGGGCGGTGGTCTGCTAAGCACACAAAAGCCACTGGGTTATAAATATTCAAGGGACAAGTTAGAGCTTTTTTTTCCAATTTTTGATGCAGTGATGACCTAAACAAAAATCATGCATATGAAAAGGAAATTAAATCTTACTTTTTTATTTCAAAGAAGAAATGTATCTAAGTTGTAATGCTCAAAACTGACCAAACACCATTTCACAATATACAGAGAAGACAAATGCTTGTGAGGATACACATCATATCCAGGAATAAGTAGTTGCTTTCTGAGTCCCTCCCCCTGGGTATCTATCTATATATCATGCTACTGCTGTCATGTTTATATACCGTACGCCTCCTCGCCCCTCCCCTCACCCTGCACCCAAAAGACAGAAACCTTCTGTGTATACTGATGTCAGACTGGGACAAAACTGAAAAACACAAATAGAACAAAACATATTTGTGTCAGACATATTTAACAGCATGCTTATTTACTCTCTTCCAAGAGTCAGTCACCTGTATACTCATCAGATGTTCGATTGTGAAGAAAATGAAAAAATAAATATATAATTACAATAATGTTTTCAGCTTGTTACTTCTAGACAGTACCGTGCTCCTATAAAAGCTGTGGTGACCTTCCGTTCACCCCACTGAAGTTTGTGAGAAAAATCAAAGGAATGGGTTGTCACTGTTTCCAGCCCAACACAAGATATAGTCACCTCTGAGGTTTGGGAGGAACGTAATATAATGACACTGTCCACATCTCCCACACAAGTACAGCAACCTTCTCAGTAGACTAAGCTAGGTTTGGGGCAGAGAACTTTAACAAGCCCATGTCAAAATGAATTTATATAGCCTTAGTGTTTGGGGGCCACCAATCCCCAGAAAGTCTGGTTTAGGTAGTCCAGTGGCGCAGATTCTTTAGGGGGTGGCTTCTTTATTTATTTATTTATTTGTTTGTTTATTTATTCATTAGAACAAAGAAACATTGCTATAAAAAATGAATAAACAAATGGAGACAGAGCACCCTAACCATACAAGTAATGGCACCATGGGCGGTTACACAGCTCACCTCTGTGTACTTCCAGACTTCCCTCAGTAACAAGCTCCGGTGCTGAACTGGTACCCAAAACAAAACACAAATACCAGGTGTTATTGTTGAGCAACAGCTAAGATATGATCAGCACACTAATTATCCTGTGTCTAAAATAAACAAAAAAAGCTAAAAATATTATGTGCAGCAAAATTGTATCTGTCTGGCAGTACCTGTCACACAATAGACAGAGCATTTTTCACCCTGTCCTCCTCTAAGTTCATTTCTAACCAACCTACAAAAAAAAAAAAAAAAAAAACAAATCCATAAACCAGTAAAAACCTACCACAAATTAGCCAAGTTTTCAGCTACTCTTCCAAATTGAACATATCATTGCCTGGTTCTTAAGAAAATAGACTGGCTTGATCTACAAAACAAATTCATACTCAAACAACTCAAAATTATTCTTAATGTAATCCATACACCAGTAAACTATCCTGCAAGACAAGGACTTGTCCAGATTTATAATTCCCCATGATATTAAGCTGTCAACAAAAACAGCTATTTTGCATTGCCAAATCCCCTAGTAAGATTCGTGACTCCCTGTATTCAGGCTACATAACTAAAGATTGGGCCTCAGTATCATTACTGACCAGTAACACAAGAGCAGTCCTTGTATGCGTTGTTGGGGACCAAACCCCAAGTAAACTATTAACCTATCAGCATATCTCAGTTTCTACATTGTGACGTTAATCTTACTAAGTTCTTTTCATGCTTAATTGGCTCCTCTTTCATTCTTCCCATCACCTTTCATAACTGCATCTTATATTCGTACTTCCGCATTACCATCACTTTCCCACGTCCCTGTCATTTCTAACATGCTGTCCTACTCACTGCCAACTGACGTATTGTTTGTCACAGATGAAAGTAAATGCTAGAAAAGTACTCTTCGGTTTCTACCTCCAGTTAGTAAAAGATTGTACAGCTTTATTTTTATTCAAAAATGCAAACAGCAGAGTTGTAACTGGGTGCTGAATATAACGTCTGCTACGTATTTCTGTAATAATCTCGTGAATATTCCACTGCCTATGCCTTTATACTCGTTTTCTACTACATCATGTGTTCTGTTGTGTTTATCGATCATGCTTTGTATACTTGTGTATCCATATGTGGGACTCTTGTTTTCAATGTAGAATATTTTCTCCCCAGATCACCACTGAAAAGTGGCCTTGACTCTGGTTCAGTTGGCCTATCATTGTTACCAAATGAAGTAAATCAATTACTAAGTATAGTTCCTTTGCAGCACAAAAACATGTCTTAAATGGCCTTAATTCATCGTTCTTACAGTACTTACACATCTCCTTATTGATTTTGTACCAGCATAAGGCTTTCATCTTAATTGCTGTGACATCTTATTTTTCACTTTAGTTCCCCTGCAGGCTTCAAAAAGTTATTGCACTTTTGAGATGGACCTGTTATCGATTCTTTATGTCTAAACTAAATGATATTTACCCTCTAAAAGGTATAAAATTCAAGGACCCCACAGGAAGAGGTAATTGCTGATTTATTTACTGTGCAAATATTAAAGGAGTCCCATTCAGCATAATGTGCACACACACACACACACACACACACACACACACACACACACACACACACACACACACACACACACACACACACACGCACACACACAGACACATGCACACGCATGCGCACACACAACCGCAGACACATGCGCGCGCACACACGCGCACACACACGTGCACATGCATGCACACGCGCACACACACACACACACACACACACACACACACACACACACACACACACAAACATTGACGTGCACAGAACATCTGATTTTATTCTCACTCTCCCTCATATAGATTTTGTGTCTCTTTTGCTGTTGAAGAGTTTCTCCTACTAATATCCACCCTGTGCAGCCAGACAACAACACTTGGTAGGTAGGGTATGCAATACTCATTGGGACTGGATCACCACAAAGAGCTGAGGCAAAAACTGCCCTGCCAACCCCACATGTCTCAACTGTACAGATTTCTGCAGAGTGTCCAAAGTTTTGCCTCATAATTTTAGTCTTTTTCTCAGAAAATTGTGGTTTTCTGGCAAATCATTGGAAAAATCATTGAGTTATAAAGTTAAAAAGTAATGACAGACATCTGAGCTTCATACCCCTCAGAAAATTCATGCTAATGCAAAACCTGTTATTTTTATCAGCTTTCTATGTTTGTATGGCAATATTTAAAAGCTGTCCCTATTTTGGGCCTTTGTCCTCCCATTATTTATAACTTTGTCAAGATGTTTTGCTCTAAGAGGATAAGAGGTATGCAACCAACTGTCAGCAGCATACAGTCATTTCTCTAGTCTCCAGCAAGGATATCACACCTCTCCCCTCACTCTCAAAATAGGCATACCCTTCACCTTTGTCTCTGCTGCTAAGTATCTGAACTGCTATTTAAACTCAGGCCGTCTGGGCTGTAGTCAAGTCTTCATCCCTCTGTACCACCAGTGCAGGTGTCTGTCATAATGTTGATGAAGCATAACAATACTGGACTGGTAGAATAAGTAAGGTTTTCAGTTTTCTGGTATTTTGAATAATATGTATATTTCATGCAGATGTTATGATGTATCTGATTAACTGTACCACATCTGCCATATAACATCTGTACAAATGTGTGCTTTATAATTAACTGGTTAAAAAACTGACACCACATCTGTGGCACAGTGGCACAGTGGTGACCATTGCCACGTCAGAGCAGTTAGTTCTCTGATTTGGCTAGTGTGTCTTCTTTGTGGAGTTGCTACTTCTGCCCAGTGTCATATTGGGCTTTTAGTGCATACTTTTTTTTTTCCATATTGCAAAGATATGCTGTAGTTGAAACTTTATATCATCACAATTATCTCTGAGCAGTCATCTTTCAAAGAGCAGATGTCTCAGAGCCAAAAATGCACAATCAAAATGCATAAAACCTTAAACTAAACAACAAACCACCAGCCACAAGCATTCAGAATTGAACAGTAAAATCATTTACTTAAATACGTATGTTAAGTCAATTCCTTTACAAATAAATATGCATTTCCTTTACAAATAAATTTACAAACTGTACACAACTTGTACAAAGATTTCAAAATAAGTATTTTAACCAGAAGATGATATGCAGAAAAACATCTAACATCCATCCACACCCCTTTTTCTCAGTTTTGCACATGAGGTAGGGGTGTCACTTCAACAGTGACAATCATCTAGAACCAAGGTTTACACTGATGGGTGGCTATCCCTGCCACAGTAGTTCATTCACACCAGACACTCACACCTATGGCCAATTTAGAGTGTACAGTCCACCTACTGAATGTCTTTTGAATGTGGCAGGAAACCTGGAACCCAGCGGAAACCCATGCAAACACGGGGAGAACATGCACATTCTGCACAGAAGGCACCCCAGCTGAGAATCAAACCAGGAAACCTCTTGTTGAGAAACGACAACTTTATCCACTGCACCAAACTGTTTCTGGCTAAAAGATATATTGCACCCTTTTTGTGTCTGTCTTTTAAGATTGTCTTTTAATATCAAAATAGAATTTTCAGTGTCCTTACAGCTAGTATGTTAAACCTTGAACTGTGCCTGCAAGGCATCCTACCAAAACACAAATTGAAGTAACTTATTGAACCACCTAACTCCTACATCTTTTGAATTAATAGTCATCTGTCAGTCTCTTTATTTAAAAGTCCCCATAATGAGTTTCACATGTCTTCAGTCTGAATTTTAGAAGCTGTTTCTTCTTTGCATGTTCAAATGGGAGAGGGGGTGAAGTTTCAACAAGCTCTTGTCCTAATAAGGCATCATCATTTGACCTTATTCAGCTTCACCAAGCATTTCCAAATTTTATAACACTGAACACAATTTCAGTGCAAGGCTTGCTTTCACTTTTAAATTGTAAAATGTTGTCACAGTGGCAAATACAATCGTATAGCATCTTACACATGTTCCTTCACATATATTTTACTGTTTGGACAAGTACAACGAAGCTTATTTTACTATCTTCCTTGAACAATTATGTTCACACACTTATTTTAATTTGATACTTGTCTTGCTTTTCCATTTGAAGAACAGTAACATTTTATTTTTATTTTGTTATTTATGTTTTTTTTTTCTTGTAGCCAAGTAAGCAAAAGAGTCAGAGTACATGGGCAGTTATCACAACAATAAAATCACAGTTATAATGAGCAGAAGTAAGTGATTCAATCACAGTGCAGGTAACATACAGTGTTACAGTATCCATCCATCCACCCACCCACCCACCCACCCACCCATTCATCCATCCATCTACCCATCCATCCATCCACCCACCCACCCACCCATCCATCCATCCATCCACCCACCCACCCACCCACCCATCCATCCATCCACCCATCCACCTATCCACCCATCCATCTATCCATCCTCAATTCCTTTTCCCATTTTGGCACATGGGGTTGGGGTGTCACTTCAACAGTGACAATCATCTTGAGTCAAGGTTTACACCACTGGGTGGCTAGCCCTGCCGCTGTAGTTCATCTGTACATGTATGTTATTATATAATAGAGCAATAAAACACAGATTGTAAGGCACAGTTAGCTTGTCAGTATATAGTTAGACTTTGAAAACAGAAAAGAAAAGATATATGAAATTATATCTACATCATATGCAAATTAACAGAATTACCATAAGATTTGCTTACGCAGAAGCATAAACATAACTGAAGATGGTAATTATATGCTGTGATGCACGACTCTTATACAATATGATTAAACTGTGTCCTGAAACAATAGCATTTTTTTCTTTTACCAAGTTGGACTTCAGTTTTCTCTTAAATGTATGAGTAGATCATCCATGTTCTAAATGATTTCTAGAATGGAAAAAATTCCTTATTTTTATTTCAGTTTTCCACAGTAGCATAGCTAGGGTGGGATAAGAGGGGCAACTGCCCCTGGTGCAAAGTGTTGGGAGATGCAATCAGCTGATACTGATCTGTAATGCAATACTGGGTTTAAAAGCCAGTATTGCATTTGCAGTCAAACCTGAGTGCTGTACCATGCAGTATGTGGTCTAAACTGTAACAACTGCTTGCTACATTGTAGCAAGCAGTTTATTGCAGTTTATAAGAAGGATTTTTTAAATTAAAACATGAACCATGACCACTGTAACACTTTGTGCAGGCAAGGTATAAACTGTAGCAACTGTTTGCTAGCTTTGTAACAAGCAGTTTGATACAGTTTATAAGAATAATTATTTTTTGTTAATTAAAATCTGAGTGATGCACCGCTCCATGCAAGCAGGGTATAAACAGTTGCATAAGTATATGAAGTGCTACATCTCTCAGGTTTTAGTTAAAAAAATGCAAAAACAAATTTTATATTTTGACTATTCAAGTTTTGTGCTGAACAAACTATGAAACCCACACCTCTTTTTTTTCATAAAGTGCTTGATTTAGTAGTGTGTTAAAGCCTAATCTGCTTTCCCTACCTAATACAAAATTATATCATAGATAACTATATTTTTATCTCTCATTTATGTCAGTTGATGTATAGTCTATTTGCTTGAAACTGTTGTGAGTTAAATCTTACTTAACAAGTGTATGCTATTGTGTGTCAATGTACTATTGTACTGTTTACTAAGTGCAAACTCTCTCTGCATTTCTCTCCTCTTTTCCAGCCTTTCCACCCTGTAATACCCTCTGCATCTTCGCCTAGCCTGGATGCCTACACCCAAAATAAATATAACAAACTCCTCGGCTTCAACCCGTGTATGGGAATAGAACTACGCCTCTCTTAGAAGGTGTTTATGAAAGTATGTACTATTGTTGCTAAATTTCTGTACTATTATAGATACCTAATAGCCTGACTAGGTGTTCAGTATGCTCCCCTACCTGGAATTCCAGCAGCCTACCTACTTATTTACTTACTTCTAACTTCAGTTCCCTTTCTCCCTCACCTCAACCCAGTTAGAGATCTCCCTCGGTGGATTCACAGGTGCTCTTCCCCATTTGTCCACCAGGTGGCACCCTCTCCCTACTGTTCTCAATTCCCTACTCCGTTGTACTCTTTCCCTCTCTCTTAGATTATACAAGCCCTACCTTCACTTTGTTCTTCTCTCAATACTTGATTCTAAACTTTGTAGTCCTCTCTATTCTGCTTAATTCCCTGTCCCCAGTACTTACCTTCTGCATTTCAAAAGCCCACTGATAGGTTCCTGCTCTCTTCCTGCTCTCTTCCTGCCTTCCTGGCTCTGCCCGCTCCGTTCGCCCTGTGGGCTCACTCCGCTCCCCTACCCTACCCCCAATTCCCACACACCCCCAGGGCATCTACATTTATTCCCCCTATCTCTCCCTCCCCCCTCCTCCAACCAATCCAAACTCTCCCCTGACCATCCCCTTCCTCTCTCTAACCACTCCCCCTATTTCTGTTCAAACTCCCCTTCTCCTCCACTTACTTACCAACCTCTACCATCATGATGTCCCCTCCTCCCAAAATCCTTCCACTGTCTTGCTTCCTTCTCCTACTTATATCTCTATACCATATCACTTGCTATACTCATGTCCACCTACTCCCTCCTCCTCCTCCTACTCAGCAACACAACCCTATCTCTCATTACCACAACATATCCGCCTCATTAATTCCTTACTACCCAATACTCTTCATGAAAATTAAACATTTCCCAACTGCGAATGTAAACCTTAAATATAAACCACACATCTACCTGCCCCTTCCATCAAAATATAAAACTAATAAGCACCTCCCCCATGCGACTATCATTCACTTAGCAGGAGATATTCACCCCAACCCAGGTCCTACATTCCATCCCAAAAAATTCTCCCAACAAATATAAGACATCCTCCAACAAACAATTCAAGTTCCTCACCATCAATGCCCAAAGCATAAAAAATAAACTATCCCTCTTCCATGCCTGGCTCAACCATAACTCCCCTGATATAGCAGCTATAACTGAAACCTGGCTAAAACCTCATATTAATGACTCTGAATTCCTACCCCCAGGATTCCATTCTCTACATTCCGATCGACCTAATAAAAGAGGTGGTGGTGTTGCTCTAATCTACTCCAACCTCTTGTCCATTACTCCCTACCCAAACCCTATTCCATCATTTAATAACACTGAACTGGTTATTGGCCTTCTAAATATGAACAGCCGTAAAAGTATCTGCATCATCTGTCTCTACATCCCTCCAGGCAAAAATACTAATACTCTAGAAGACATCCTCTCCTGGACTTCTTCTAATATTAATCTAGAAACCTTCATTTTGGGTGATGTAAATATCAATTGGGGCAAAATCTCTAACCAAAATCCCTCAATAACCATTAACCTATTTAATTTCTCCCAACTCATTAACTCCATAACCAGACCAAACAAAGCAAATCCTCCTGGCTCCATACTTGATTGGATTCTCGTATCTCATCCAAATAAAGTTATAAAATCTGACACTTCTCCAGACCCCTTAGGAGACCACCTCCCTACCTATGCTATACGAGCTACCTCCTCCCCTCCCCACTCCCACCACTACACTCATACTCGGAACCTCTCTAACTTTAACCCTACTTCCTTCTCTGACTCACTTAAACTCTCCAACTGGAAACCTCTAAAACTATTACCACTAGATGAAGCTGTCCACTACTTTAATTCAACATTATTAGCCATCCTTAACTCCCAAGCCCCAACTAGACTTATAAGAGTTAAAGCTAAAACATCCCCTTGGCTCACCAAAAATACAAAAAAGTTAATGCTCCAAAGAGACAAAACCTGGAAAACTTACCATAAACACAAACAACCTGAAATACTCCTTAAATATAAGCAGTTAAGAAACCTAACCAAAAAACAAATCATTAAAGACAAGAAGTCTTACTACATCCAACTTCAAGAAAACCATGCTAGAAATCCAAAACAATTCTGGAATTCCATCAATTCACTCCTCAGACCAGGCACTAAAACTAACCCCTGTCCAGACACCAGCAAAACCGACCCCGAAATTGCTTCTCTATTTAATTCCTTCTTCACCTCTACCATTGCTGAGCTAACTAAAACATTTCCCAACAATCACCTATCCCCTGCCACTACTCAGTCTTCATTAAACTGTTCTTGCCCCCCCTTTCAAACTGCAACCAGTATCTACCGACCAAATAAAGAAACTCCTTCAGAAACTAAAACCTTGCTTCAATGCCCCCAATAACATCCCATCTGCCTTCCTAAAAATTGCTTCTGACTGTATTGCTCTTCCTATCAGCATCCTAATTAATAGATCATTACTTGAATCCTACGTTCCCTTACTATGACATAACGCTTACATCCTACCCCTCCACAAAGGTGGCAAAAACTGTTCTGTCTCAAATTTCCGCCCTATAGCCATTCTCTCCCCTATATCCAAAATTCTAGAAACATGTATCCACCTACAACTCCTGCCATTCCTTACTAAGCACCACCTTCTCTCTCCTACCCAACATGGTTTCTGCCCAGGTCATAGCACAAATACTGCCCTCCTCTCCTTTCTACACTCAGTCAACTTTGCCCGTGACTCCGGTAATTTAGTATCCACTGTCCTACTAGACTTATCTAAAGCTTTTGATACCATCTCTCACACCCACCTTCTAAATCACCTATCTAACCTCAACCTTTGCCCTGAATCCCTTTCCTGGTTCTCCAGCTACCTTTCTAACAGATCCCAAGCTGTAAAATGGGGCCAAGCCACCTCGACTTTTCTTCTGACCCCTACAGGAGTCCCTCAGGGTTCCATACTTGGCCCACTACTATTCAATATCTTCATAAATGATTTCTACAAAGCCATCCCTAACACAAAAATTGTACAATATGCTGGCGACTCTACTTTGATATGCTCTGCCCCCAACCTAACAGACCTCCAAGCCCTAACTCAAAGTGCCTTCTCTACCACTGAAAACTGGATGTTACAAAATCACCTCTCCCTAAATGCCAACAAAACTAAAATACTCCTTTTCTCTCCATCTAAATCCTCCTCCCTTGACAAAAACTAATTTCAAATTTCCAGCCTCAACAACTCCTCCATCGAGATCGTACCCTCCACCAAACTTCTTGGTGTCACAATTGACGATCAGCTAAAATTTAATTACCACATCCTACTAAACATCAAAAAAACACATATAAAACTGGGTCTACTGTATAGAAACAATAACTTCCTCTCTCCTCATTCTAGACTAACCCTTGCTTCCACCTTCCTCCTTCCAACCCTCCTATACGGTGCCCCCCTGCTCACTAATCTCTCATCCTCTCTTACCACCAAACTAGAGTTATGCTATAACAAAGTCACTAGATTTGCAACTAACGCCAAATCTTCTTCACATCACTGCTCCTCCCTTCACTGGCTTGAACTTCCCAATCAACTTAACCTCCTCCAACTCACCACAGCCTTCAAGCTGTTTCAAAACCCCTCTAACTGCCCTGCTCTTTCTTACATTCTACTCCCCTATACCCCCCCTAGACCACTTAGATACTTCTCAACAAAACCTAATAACTGTTAATAAACACAGCGCCTTGCTGGCCAGCTTCTCTTATCCTTTACCCTTGCTAAAAAATGGAATGCCCTGCCTTTGTCACTTAGGAAATGTACCAACATAAATAACTTCGAAAACTAGCTTCATTCCTACCTTTTTCAAAACAGAATTTGCAACTGCACTCTTCTGCCTATAAATCCTAACCTTTCTACTCCATTCGCCCCAGACTACCCCCTCCTACTCTGCTTCTTATTCCTTTCTAAAGTATTACACTTAGTGAACAACATATTACACTTAGTGAACAGCATATTACACTTAGTGAACAGCATATTACACTTAGTGAACAACATATTACACTTAGTAAACAACATATTACACTTAGTGAGCAACATATTACACTTAGTGAACAGCATATTACACTTGGTGAACAACATATTACACTTAGTGAACAGCATATTACACTTAGTGAACAACATATTACACTTAGTAAACAGTATATTACACTTAGTGAACAACATATTACACTTAGTGAACAAGATATCACACTTAGTGAACAGCATATTACACTTAGTGAACAAGATATTACACATAGTGAACAGCATATTACACTTAGTGAACAAGATATCACACTTAGTGAACAGCATATTACACTTAGTGAACAACATATTACACTTAGTGAACAGCATATTACACTTAGTGAACAGCATATTACACTCAGTGAACAACACATTACACTTAGTGAACAGCATATTACACTTAGTGAACAACATATTACACTTAGTGAACAGCATATTACACTTAGTGAACAACATATTACACTTAGTGAACAACATATTACACTTAGTGAACAAGATATTACACTTAGTGAACATCATATTACACTTAGTGAACAACAGATTACACTTAGTGAACAGCATATTACACTTAGTGAACAAGATATTACACTTAGTGAACAACATATTACACTTAGTGAACAGCATATTACACTTAGTGAACAAGATATTACACTTAGTGAACAACATATTACACTTAGTGAACAGCATATTACACTTAGTGAACAACATATTACACTTAGTGAACAGCATATTACACTTAGTGAACAACATATTACACTTAGTGAACAAGATATTACACTTAGTGAACAGCATATTACACTTACTGAACAACAGATTACACTTAGTGAACAGCATATTACACTTACTGAACAACAGATTACACTTAGTGAACAACAGATTACACTTAGTGAACAGCATATTACACTTAGTGAACAAGATATTACACTTAGTGAACAGCATATTACACTTAGTGAACAGCATATTACACTTAGTGAACAACATATTACACTTAGTGAACAGCATATTACACTTAGTGAACAACATATTACACTTAGTGAACAGCATATTACACTTAGTGAACAGCATATTACACTTAGTGAACAACATATTATACTTAGTGAACAGCATATTACACTTAGTGAACAGCATATTACACTTAGTGAACAACATATTACACTTAGTGAACAACATATTACACTTAGTGAACAGCATATTACACTTAGTGAACAACATATTACACTTAGTGAACAGCATATTACACTTAGTGAACAACATATTACACTTAGTGAACAACATATTACACTTAGTGAACAGCATATTACACTTAGTGAACAACATATTACACTTAGTGAACAGCATATTACACTTAGTGAACAACAGATTACACTTAGTGAACAGCATATTACACTTAGTGAACAAGATATTACACTTAGTGAACAAGATATTACACTTAGTGAACAACATATTACACTTAGTGAATAGCATATTACACTTAGTGAACAAGATATTACACTTAGTGAACAGCATATTGCACTTAGTGAACAGCATATTACACTTAGTGAACAACATATTACACTTAGTGAACAGCATATTACACTTAGTGAACAGCATATTACACTTAGTGAACAACATATTACACTTAGTGAACAGCATATTACACTTAGTGAACAACATATTACACTTAGTGAACAGCATATTACACTTACTGAACAACATATTACACTTAGTGAACAAGATATTACACTTAGTGAACAACATATTACACTTAGTGAACAAGATATTACACCTAGTGAACAGCATATTACACTTGTGAACAAGATATTACACTTAGTGAACAGCATATTACACTTAGTGAACAGCATATTACACTTAGTGAACAACATATTACACTTAGTGAACAGCATATTACACTTAGTGAACAACATATTACACTTAGTGAACAGCATATTACACTTAGTGAACAACATATTACACTTAGTGAACAGCATATTACACTTAGTGAACAACATATTATACTTAGTGAACAGCATATTACACTTAGTGAACAACATATTACACTTAGTGAACAGTATATTACACTTAGTGAACAACATATTACACTTAGTGAACAAGATATTACACTTAGTGAACAGCATATTACACTTAGTGAACAACATATTACACTTAGTGAACAGCATATTACACTTAGTGAACAACATATTACACTTAGTGAACAACATATTACACTTAGTGAACAAGATATTACACTTAGTGAACAGCATATTACACTTAGTGAACAACATATTACACTTAGTGAACAGCATATTACACTTAGTGAACAACATATTACACTTAGTGAACAACATATTACACTTAGTGAACAAGATATTACACTTAGTGAACAGCATATTACACTTAGTGAACAACAGATTACACTTAGTGAACAGCATATTACACTTAGTGAACAAGATATTACACTTAGTGAACAACATATTACACTTAGTGAATAGCATATTACACTTAGTGAACAAGATATTACACTTAGTGAACAGCATATTGCACTTAGTGAACAGCATATTACACTTAGTGAACAACATATTACACTTAGTGAACAGCATATTACACTTAGTGAACAGCATATTACACTTAGTGAACAACATATTACACTTAGTGAACAGCATATTACACTTAGTGAACAGCATATTACACTTAGTGAACAGCATATTACACTTACTGAACAACATATTACACTTAGTGAACAGTATATTACACTTAGTGAACAACATATTACACTTAGTGAACAAGATATTACACTTAGTGAACAGCATATTACACTTGTGAACAAGATATTACACTTAGTGAACAGCATATTACACTTAGTGAACAAGATATTACACTTAGTGAACAGCATATTACACTTCGTGAACAGCATATTACACTTAGTGAACAAGATATTACACTTAGTGAACAGCATATTACACTTAATGAACAACATATTACACTTAGTGAACAGCATATTACACTTAGTGAACAACATATTACACTTAGTGAACAGCATATTACACTTAGTGAACAGCATATTGCACTTAGTGAACAGCATATTACACTTAGTGAACAACATATTACACTTAGTGAACAACATATTACACTTAGTGAACAGCATATTACACTTAGTGAACAACATATTATACTTAATGAACAGCATATTACACTTAGTGAACAACATATTACACTTAGTGAACAGCATATTACACTTAGTGAACAAGATATTACACTTAGTGAACAGCATATTACACTTAGTGAACAACATATTACACTTAGTGAACAACATATTACACTTAGTGAATAGCATATTACACTTAGTGAACAAGATATTACACTTAGTGAACAGCATATTACACTTAGTGAACAAGATATTACACTTAGTGAACAACATATTACACTTAGTGAATAGCATATTACACTTAGTGAACAAGATATTACACTTAGTGAAGAGCATATTACACTTAGTGAACAGCATATTACACTTAGTGAACAACATATTACACTTAGTGAACAGCATATTACACTTAGTGAACAACATATTACACTTAGTGAACAGCATATTACACTTAGTGAACAACATATTACACTTAGTGAACAGCATATTACACTTAGTGAACAGCATATTACACTTACTGAACAACATATTACACTTAGTGAACAGTATATTACACTTAGTGAACAACATATTACACTTAGTGAACAGCATATTACACTTAGTGAACAAGATATTACACTTAGTGAACAGCATATTACACTTAGTGAACAGCATATTACACTTAGTGAACAACATATTACACTTAGTGAACAGCATATTACACTTAGTGAACAACATATTACACTTAGTGAACAGCATATTACACTTAGTGAACAACATATTACACTTAGTGAACAGCATATTACACTTAGTGAACAAGATATTACACTTAGTGAACAAGATATTACACTTAGTGAACGAGATATTACACTTAGTGAACAGCATATTACACTTAGTGAACAGCAGATTACACTTAGTGAACAGCATATTACACTTAGTGAACAAGATATTACACTTAGTGAACAACATATTACACTTAGTGAACAGCATATTACACTTAGTGAACAGCATATTACACTTAGTGAACAACATATTACACTTAGTGAACAGCATATTACACTTAGTGAACAACATATTGCACTTAGTGAACAGCATATTACACTTAGTGAGCAACATATTACACTTAGTGAACAGCATATTACACTTAGTGAACATATTATACTTAGTGAACAGCATATTACACTTAGTGAATAACATATTACACTTAGTGAACAGCATATTACACTTAGTGAACAAGATATTACACTTAGTGAACAGCATATTACACTTAGTGAACAACATATTACACTTAGTGAACAACATATTACACTTAGTGAACAAGATATTACACTTAGTGAACAGCATATTACACTTAGCGAACAGCATATTACACTTAGTGAACAGCATATTACACTTAGTGAACAACATATTACACTTAGTGAACAGTATATTACACTTAGTGAACAACATATTACACTTAGTGAACAACATATTACACTTAGTGAACAGCATATTACACTTAATGAACAACATATTACACTTAGTGAACAAGATATTACACTTAGTGAACAGCATATTACACTTAGTGAACAACATATTACACTTAGTGAACAGCATATTACACTTAGTGAACAACATATTACACTTAGTGAACAGCATGTTACATTTAGTGAACAACATATTACACTTAGTGAACAGCATATTACACTTAGTGAACAGCATATTACACTTAGTGAACAACATATTACACTTAGTGAACAGCATATTACACTTAGTGAACAGCATAGTAAATCATGTATTACTCATGTGATGCCTTTCATACCAAACTAAAAATTGAAATTGTTGTATTTCTTTCTGTTGTAACTACCTGTTTTTTTTTTTTAGTTATTCAGACTACCCATTAACTTTCCATGTTAATTGATTTCATTTTAGTAAATATAATATTTGAATTGCTGAAATTCCTTGTTTTGGAGCTTTTCTCCCCGGGCCTCCACTGAAAACGGGCTACCAGTGCCCAGTGGATCCCCCGGTAATCAAACTGAAATAAATAAATAAATAAATAAAATAAATTTTTACTTTTAAACTGTAGCAAACTGCTTGCTCAGTTTTGACCACAAATGCAATGGAGGAGGGTCAAGGGCAGTGTACAGAAACTGTACCTGAATGGCTGGGCAAGGGAGCGTGTGTTGTGCATTGGTCTACCTAGTTGAGGTGCCAGTGGAAGGAAATTCTGTTTTTTTTTTTTTGTTCTTCAGTGGCAGATCTGGGGAGCAGAGATCTGTAATATGCTCATCACTGCAATGTAGCAATTGGCTTAATACAGTAAAGTTTTTTGTTTTTTTTGGGGGGGTTGTTTTTTTTTTTGCTCTTGAAGAGCTGAGGAGGTGGGCACTGGTTCACCATTACAAGTGCTGGCTGAGACTGCTACAATTCTGGATTTTCACAAACTACTCACTTACCAAGTGGTAAAACACCATCTGCAGGATGACTGAGTTTTAACAAACAGCCAGATTATCAAAGATACACTTAAAGTCAAAGTACTTGCTAAATGGGTATTTTAAAATGGTTTTGTACTGTAGAACAATATATACTTTGTAAATATATAAATACGTACATAAATTTTTCATTTGCAAGCCAAGTAAGCTTAAAAATGTAGCACAAAATATCTATCAATCTAAGGCTTGCAAGTTGGGAGGGTGGCCTAATGGTTAAGGTGTTTGCCTTGCAAACACAAGGTACAGGGTTTGAGTCTCACTAAGGGATAATTGGCTAGGCTTGCAAGGGCAGTTAGCCTAGTATGAACCTATGTTCCTATATCATCTTATCTGTATCCATCAAGTCAATAACCTCCCTTCCATCCTTAAAAACCTCTCTGAAAGACCTCCTAGATAAAAGCTGGCTCTCTTGTTGTTCAACACCAGGATAAATTATATCCCTAAATGTGAACAAGTGCCTATTCATACCTGACACCTCCTTACTCTCCCTTCTTCACTCGCTTCCTTACTTCTGTCAATTTCTGTCCCCTGCCTTTCACTGTAAATGTACCATAAACCCACTTTTCTGTCACTTCATATTACAATTGCTGTCTATATTATACTAACTTACCTTTAATCTCTCTGTAAACTGGCTAAATTTTCTCTAAATATTACATCATTATCGTATAACTTGTAACCATTTTTAACCAGTGTTTTCATGTTATGTCTAATTTGGTATAATTATTTAAATTGTAGATTTTTTTGTATTAATTTTGAACATTGTAAAATTATTGTTCTTAAAATGTGTTTTAATAATTTGGAGCTTTTCTCCCTGGGCCTCCACTGAAAATGGGCTACTACTCAGTCGAAGTTTCTTCGTAATCAAATTTCTGTAAATAAATAAATAAATAAAACCTATTTTAAGAGTCATTATAAAATCACTGTTACTACTGAAATTTAAAAAAAACTGCTTTTCAAATGCATATGGTTTTCTTTTAGTAAAATAGACATTCATCGCGAACCTTTGGCCGACTAAAACTGATTGTTTTTCAGATTTATAATCAAAGATATATTTATTACTTCAGTATTAGTGCGTATAAAGCAGCTCATTTTTCCTACTGCACCACATTGTTGTGTGATGTTCTTTATTTCTATTGCACAATATTCTGTGCTTTCATTAGAAGACCCCGTAGCTTATCCACACCTAGAAATCCTTACCAAGCAATCTGCTGTCTGCTAGTAATGCCTTGCACGTTCTATTGACCTGTCTAGTAACCTAATGGAATTTCATAACATTATCATTCCTAGTGTAAAACTGAAATGTAGGTCTGTACAACATAATGATTTTTAGGATATAACTCTTCTGATTTTTTTTCTTTGTATACTGATTTTTGCTGTTTTGTCTTGTATTATATTGTATTGAGGGACATCTTAATTGTGGAGCTTTTCTCCCTGGCCCTCTGTCAAAAAGTGGCCTTTCATATCCTACAGTCCCAGTCAGACTTTTCCAGTAAACAAATGCTAATAAATAAATAAATAAATTGATTAATTAATAATTAATTAATTAATTAATTAATTAATTAATGTTGTTTAAAAAAGTCTTTACCTCAGCCTTCTAGAACTATTAAAAATAGGTATCAGCATAAGCCCCTTAGAACAGCTACCATGTGTCCACCAAATGAAAATGTCACCAACAATAAACCAACCCTGAATCTAATAGTCATAAACTACCTTTTAGTGGTTGGTAACTGTTGTTAGACATGAAGATTCTAAATTCATAAGGCTGGACAACAACAGGGTTGTTGCTTTTTACGAGCCAGGATTACTGACTAGGATCCTTAAGATCCTTTCCCAGAGCAAGTATGACCACAAGACGATATTAGTTTATGTTGGAGTAAACAACCTGGTACATAAAACCGCCTGCGGATCATGCAGAAACACATGCTGAAATTCCTCTGCACATGTCAAATATGAGTACAATTCTGGTTCTGAGTGTAATCCTGCCTTCACTGAGAATGATGCCCTAATATAAGGACACTGAGAATGATACCTAATTATAAGGACACTGAGAATGATGTCTAACTATAAGGACACTGAGAATGATGTCTAACTATAAGGACATTGAGAATGATGCCTAACTATAAGGACACTGAGAATGATGTCTAACAATAAGGACACTGAGAATGATGCCTAATTTTAAGGACACTGAGAATGATGTCTAACTATAAGGACACTGAGAATTATGTCTAACTATAAGAACACTGAGAATGATGCCTAACTATAAGGACACTGAGAATGATGCCTAACTATAAGGACACTGAGAATGATGCCTAACTATAAGGACGGTGAGAATGATGCTTAACTATAAGGATGCTGAGAATGATGCCTAACTATAAGGACGCTGAGAATGATGCCCTAATATAAGGACACTGAAAATGATGCCCTAATATAAGGACACTGAGAATGATGCCTAACTATAAGGACACAGAGAATGATGCCTAACTATAAGGACACAGAGAATGATGTCTAACTATAAGGATGCTGAGAATGATGCCTAACTATAAGGATTCTGAGAATGATGCCTAATTATAAGGACACTGAGAATGATGCCTAACTATAAGGATACAGAGAATGATGTCTAAATATAAGGACGCTGAGAATTATTCCTAATTATAAGGACACTGAGAATGATGCCTAACTATAAGGACACTGAGAATGATGCCTAACTATAAGGATACGGAGAATGATGTCTAAATATAAGGACACTGAGAATGATGCCTAACTATAAGGACACTGAGAATGATGCCTAAATATAAGGACACTGAGAATGATGCTTAACTATAAGGACACTGAGAATGATGCCCTAATATAAGGACACTGAGAATGATGCCTAACTATAAGGACGCTGAGAATGATGTCTAACTATAAGGACACTGAGAATGATGCCTAACTATAAGGATGCTGAGAATGATGCCTAACTATAAGGACACGGAGAATGATGCCTAACTATAAGGATACGGAGAATGATGCCTAACTATAAGGACGTTGAGAATTATTCCTAATTATAAGGACACTGAGAATGATGTCTAACTATAAGGACACTGAGAATGATGCCTAACTATAAGGACACTGAGAATGATGCCTAAATATAAGGACACTGAGAATGATGCTTAACTATAAGGACACTGAGAATGATGCCCTAATATAAGGACACTGAGAATGATGCCTAACTATAAGGATATGGAGAATGATGTCTAAATATAAGGACACTGAGAATGATGCCTAACTATAAGGACACTGAGAATGATGCCTAAATATAAGGACACTGAGAATGATGCTTAACTATAAGGACGCTGAGAATGTTGCCCTAATATAAGGACACTGAGAATGATGTTTAACTATAAGGAAACTGAGAATGATGCCTAAATATAAGGACACTGAGAATGATGCTTAACTATAAGGAAACTGAGAATGATGCCCTAATATAAGGACACTGAGAATGATGTCTAACTATAAGGACACTGAGAATGATGCCTAACTATAAGGATACGGAGAATGATGTCTAAATATAAGGACACTGAGAATGATGTTTAACTATAAGGAAACTGAGAATGATGCCTAAATATAAGGACACTGAGAATGATGCTTAACTATAAGGAAACTGAGAATGATGCCCTAATATAAGGACACTGAGAATGATGTTTAACTATAAGGACACTGAGAATGATGCCCTAATATAAGGACACTGAGAATGATGCCCTAATATAAGGACACTGAGAATGATGTTTAACTATAAGGAAACTGAGAATGATGCCCTAATATAAGGACACTGAGAATGATGCCCTAATATAAGAACACTGAGAATGATGCCCTAATATAAGGACACTGAGAATGATGCCCTAATATAAGGACACTGAGAATGATGTTTAACTATAAGGAAACTGAGAATGATGCCCTAATATAAGGACGCTGAGAATGATGCCTAACTATAAGGACGCTGAGAATGATGCCCTAATATAAGGACACTGAAAATGATGTCTAACTATAAGGACACTGAGAATGATGCCTAGCTATAAGTATGCTGAGAATGATGCCTAACTATAAGAAAAAGATAATAGCTGGTGTCATTTTAGGGGGAGCCAGCATGTATCAGCATCGCACGAGATGGTAGATAGCCCAAATGGCTTTGAGAAGGATATCCTGCATCACTCATAGAAGGGTCTACACATACATCAAAACAGTAGTTAGAGATCTGAGCACCTGAATCGATAGGTCCTATGACCACCATGTTGCTAATGTTGTCAGGAAATCCTTCTCTACTTCACAACTAATTGCCAAAGACATGTTATCTAAGTCTAAAGAAGTGACTGTTCCCTTGTATTCAGGTCTGGTGAGACCATTATAGAGTATAACACACCCCTTGACATGTACCTCACCAGACACATTAAAAAATAGAAAATCCACAGAGATTCCTAACCAAAACGATCTCTGGTCTTAAGAATCATAGTTACCACTAGATCAGAAAGTACTGCCCCGGTACTGTCTAACAAACTCCTGAGGGGTGATTTACACATCACTTACTATGCCCATAGGGATCCTGTTATCCTTGTGTCTGACTGACTCCTGTGGGGTGATTTATGCATCACTTACTGTGCTGTTAGGGATCCTGTTATCCTTGGCAACCTTTTTCTCAGTAAATTAAATGGTGCAGCTAATATTAGGACCAGAGATCTTTTAACCTACATCAGCAAACAAAACAAAAAAAAAAAAAAAAAAAACAGTGGAGGAATAGGATCATCTTCCAGCTTCTTCCCCCTATTCTGGAATAGATTTCCTCTGTAAATCAAGCAATGTGAGTCATTGTCCTGATTTTCCTGATTCAGATGTACCACAGATAACTGGATGGGTACCCTTAAATTTACCGTGGAACTAACAGACCTCTCCTTCCTTGAAAAATGAGGCAAAGTCTGAGGGTGGTCAGGTGACAAAGTGCACATGCTCATTACACTGATTTGCCTTGTATTTCCTCTGACACTGTATAGTTACAGCATATGATACATTGTTACTTCATAAAGAGATCAGTCACCAGTGGAGTCCCCAGGGTTCCCTGCTGGGTCCTCTACTCTCTGGGATTTAATTCTCTGAAGTAAATGCCAATACCAAACTCCTCTGGCTGACTAAGTTTGCAGATAAGATAGGAGCAGTCATTGAATCCCCAAATGACTTAGCCATCCTTCAGGAAGGTTTGTCCCAAATAAATAACTGGTACAAAAATCATTTACTAAAACTAAATGCCAAAAAACACATCATCCTATCCTTTGTGAAGTAATTTATTTCAGGGAACTACCACATTGAAAATATACCCATGAGTCTCCCAGTTGTTTGGGATTTGGGAACATATGTTGGCAATGATGTAATCTTTGACAATGTGTCCAGTTTCA
This sequence comes from Protopterus annectens, assembly GCF_019279795.1. Lineage (NCBI taxonomy): Eukaryota > Metazoa > Chordata > Ceratodontiformes > Protopteridae > Protopterus > Protopterus annectens. The sequence continues at coordinate 497,788,754 of NC_056742.1, forward strand.
TAAGAAATTCCTTCTATATTTCACAGCTTATAAACAAAGGAATTGTATCTAGCTCTGTGGATGTTATTGCCCCCCCTTTACTCATCCGTCATTAGGCCAGTCATTGAATATAATGTCCCTTTGACATGTATACGTCCAGATACATGCAACATTTATATATATTCTGTGTCCAGTGTATTTTATGTCTTCTGCCTAATCCCCTCCATTTATTTATTTATTTTTATTTATTGACATTTGTTTACTGGGAAGGTCCGCTGTACCATGCTAGCCCATTTTCAATGGAGGCCTGGGGAGAAAAACTCCAGAGTAAAAAGTAGAAATGACAACAAAATTCAGCATGGCACTAATACATTATAAAATTATAAATTGCAAAAAAGAACAGCACATAAAAGTTTCATAAGTTTAAATATTTCTGTAGAATGAATTGAACATAAATTCATAAATCATTTTGAAATGTTCATTGCTCTACATTTAACTAACTTTCCATATTTTTTGTTCGTTCCTGTTTAACCTTTACTAGGCCCTTTATTTTTTTCTAACGACTGGCAGTGTGAGGCTGTATGACTTTTGCTTCTCCCATTTTTATCCTTTCATGTTCCTCAGCTACTGATTTACCAGCTTCATTATATTTATTTATTACACTAAACGGTTGTTTCTTCCCCTTTAAATAATAAACAAGAAACCTCCAATGTCAATACAACTTAACACACAAATTTGTCCATAGCTGACATTCCAAGAAATGTGATCAGATATCACAATGGGTTATGTAAGAGCGCCTGCTATCAGCTATGCATACCCTGCTGGTGGGACGGTGGCCTAATGGTTAAGGTGTTTGCCTTACAACACAAAGTGCAGGGTTTGAGTCTCACAAGGGATAATTGGCTAGGCTTAAAATTGCTTGCAAGGGCAGTTAGCTTAGTGACATATCGTTTACTCAGAGGGGATCTCTGCCTGACTTACAAAGCCATGTCCAACTCAGAATTGATGGACATGCTCCACCTAAAGAAATCCAAGTCACTGCGAGCCACGTGCTCTAGTGAGCTAAACCTCACCACAACAATAAATAGAACATGCTGGAGGGATAGATTTCTGTCACAGAGACTCCCCATGCTTTGGAACAAAATTCCTAACTACATTAGGCAGAGCCCCTCACTAACACTCTTCAAGAGAAGCCTTGACGAGTGGATGGGTAACAGAAAATACACCCCTGGGATCACTTCATTGGCTCTGCTTGACAGAGGCTCAGTTAATTAATCAATGGGGCGGCAAAAGCCGACACACTCTGGCTAGGCTTATAAATGCCCTCGGGCAGATAGCCTAGTACCTACCTATGAACCTATGAACACATTATCTGTGTATTTATTGATTATAGATCTTCTGTTGTGTTTTGAATAATGATTAAGATGTGAGATCCTGTGTCTTTAAAAAATATTCAAACCTATGACGATTGTATACAGCCTAATGCCCAATACATCAACATAGGGTCTGACCCATTCCTGTGTCGTCTTTCACATCCTTGAAAGTGGTCAATACATTCCAGTCCCCTATAGATAGTTATATGTTCTAAACAGTAACAAGCCTACTCACTTTATAACAATGTTGATGGAAAATATATATAGTAAACCATCAATTCTGTTGTACTGCCTAGGGTATTATTTCTCTACCAACTCTGTAAATGTGCTATTGCACCTCAGTCATGGTTGAAAAGGGTCCTAGAACAAGCCCACTTACCTGGTTGGCAAATTTTACATGAAATAAACAAAATAAAATAAAGAATCTTGATTCCACTTAAGAAATGCTTAAATGCCACATAACAGCCATTCTTATCTAGCAATGCTTTTTTCTGTCATCTGAGCGTATCTTTTCGGTAAGCGGGGGCTCATTCATAGGTTCTTAGATGGTTACTAAGTAGCATCCCTAGAGCCTTTACAAGCCTAGCCATGTTAATTCCGTGTATCCCCATTTGTTTTTTTTTTTTTGGGGGGGGGGGGGTAGTTTGCAGAACGAATTTTTGAACAGAGTGAGTATGTGATTAACACAAACTACCCCTGTTCTGGTTTCCTGAAAGGATGATGCCATTCTCTTGGCTCAGTTACCTAAAGGTATGTCTTATGCTCAGACTCATCACAATGTGCCTCCTATGAGGCCACGATCCAAGGGCTCTATTAATTCAGATTTTTCATTAAACAGTTGCCCTTAACCAAGTTCATCAGCACATTAACAATGTAATTAAACAGTTGTATACAAAGCTTGAATAAAAAAATTACATTTTTTTCTTTCTTAAGACCCACATTTAACTAGAAATTGAAACCACAAAGCCAAATTTTGTGTGCATAAATGAATACTGCCAAAGGCATCATTTATTTTACACCAGACAAAACAGACTATTACATCTTCAGCATATAAATTAAGTAATATTACAACTAAGGCCACTTTCATTACCCCCTCCCCTTTATTCCTAACGCTGAGACACATGACTTTAAGAACATGAATAAAAAACTCCTCATCTTCACAGTTTAGCCAAGTAACAATGTCATTCTTATATTCCACAGAAATCACAGACAGGTTGTTCAAAGCTATCAAAATAAACAAATATGTATAGACCGGCAGAAATAATAACCCAGTTTTGCATCTGTACAGTGACCTATGCTCATCGACAGAATTCACTCACGTGGTTGCAATCACCATCAGCCTGTGCCAAGAACATACTGACCTACTTATGTCATCATCATCATCATCATGAAGAACCCCCCTTTTCCCATTTTTTTGCATGTGGTCAGCATGTCCTGCTAACTGTTGCCATCTCTCTCGATTCAATGCTGCACTCCTGCGTTCTTCGACACTCATGCCTGACTGTTGCAGATCTCCTTTCACACAATCCATCAACCTCTTTGCTGGACGCCCTCGCTTCCTCTTACCTTCTTCCTGTCTGTCCCAAATCTTCTTCACCAGATTGTCATCTGCTTTTCTGTACATGTGCCAGAACCATTGTAATCTGTTCACTTTGATATTTTGTGCAACTGGAGCTACTTTGGCTTCTGCTCTTATGTCCTCATTTCTTCATCTGTCCCACAGTGTGCATCCTACCACCCTTCTCAGACACTTCATTTCCATCACCTCTAGCTTCCTTATTTGCTCTGTCTGTACTGCCCAGATTTCTGTGCCATACAGTAGTACTGGTTACACCACTGTTTTATACACCTTACTTTTCAGCTTCTTTGGCATTCTTCTGTCATAGACTAAACCTGACAATCTATGCCAGTTGGCTACAGCCCATCGGATTCTAGGTTTGACCTCTTCATTCAGAATTCCCTTCTCCTCAACTACCCCTCCTAGACACTTGAAACTGTTAACCTGTTCCACTGTCTTCTCTTCTATCTCAATTCTCAGCTTCTTCTGATTTCCCCAGTGTGCTTAGTTTCATGCCATGTGCATTCCATTCCCCTAGCCTTTGCTGAAGTTCTTGCTCAGAGTCTGCTTGTAATGTCACATCATCTGCATACAGCAAGTTTGTTGATCTGTCCCCTCCAACCTGTTTGGTAATGTAGGGCAGACAAGACGGAAGACAATCAGTTCAAGGAAATTTGAGGGAGACCCCGGAAGAAGTCGAGAGGAAACAAGGGCATCCAGCAAAGAGATGGATGGATTGTGTGAGACAAGATCTGTGACAGGTGTGAGTGCTGAGTAAAGTAGGTGAGTGGCACTGAATCACGAGAGATGTTGACAGTAATGCAACACCCCGACATCATAAAGAAAACTGGAAAAAGTGGGCTGATTGTGATGGTGATGATGGTGAATAATAACCCAAGATACAAGGATAACCTACCAACTGTCTTTCAAGAAACCTTTACTGTAGAATATTAAATTGGAAATGCTTTGTTGTTTACATTAGTTCAAAATATTTCCTTGTATTATGAATTCAATTTTTTTCACACCTGGTATAAATGACCAGAACCAACAGGATGCACCAGGATGCATTTCCCCAGGAAGTTCACTCAGAAACTCTTTACTGTCTGTAGCAGCTTTATAACTCAAGTTTGGGGGGGGGGGGGGGGGGGCACTAAAAGCAGCCAGCAGTTGTATGAAAAAAATCACTTTATGTTACATACATGGCTTTATACCTTCCCAGATATTTCTAAATGTGAAGTAAGCAAAACAATGCATGAGAACCATGATTAAAAATATCCCTAATGTGTGCCTGCCCACAAGTTCACTAGTCACATGATTGGGGATTGGTTCCTTAATGCAAACAATTCCACAGTTCTACACATTATTAGATATATTGCCCCCGGACAAATGTTTAGACTGCCCTACTTTAATTCTGTATTATTGTCACTGCTCCATCAGCCATTGGCTAACTTGAATACGCCTCTTACATAACAAAACCCAAGTGATAGTACAGTAACTGAATAAAACCCTCTACAATCTCATTTTACATCCATGCCACTCATAAAATGTTAAATTATCTTATTAAATAAAAAACAGATATACACAACCTTTTGTCATAAAAAGACATAGTAATCAACAATTAGTCACAAGCTAGAGACTTAAATTAATTTCCTGTGCTGCTAATCTGCCCTCTGCCATTGTTACAGGCTATGTTTTACGATGTCAGGGTGGTTCTTGCAAAACCAGCCTTCACAGTGGTTTATCTCGTTGCTGCTTATTGTTTACAACATCTCAGTTGTCCTGCGAGCTGGAAAAGAGATTCATTCATGAGCTCAGGCTCATGGACGTGGCCAAATCTCCACCTACTCCAGGTCATCCTCTCAGCCATGATTCAAGAATGCTTATGCATCAGTCAGGGTTTTAGCCCTCAGTGGAAAGAAAATATTGAAAAAGAAAATAGGAATATGAAAAATTAAATTTTAGTTCCTTTACTTATATCCTCACATAACTCCCAAAATTATGATTCAGCTTTGCACGGGTCTGAATGGAAATTCATTTTCAGAAAAAAAGACTTTTCTTTTCTTTTTTCTTTCTCCTTTTGCAGATTTTGTCAGGTTTCTATAACAAAGAAAGAATCTGGTCCTTCAAAGAAAAGGCGTCTAATTGTATTAGTATAAATTGAGTTTGCTAACCAGCCACTGCTAGCCCTGGCCAGAAGTGTCTGTGTGCTCTATCAGTTTTTATTTGGTTTACATGCAAAGCACTCCAAACTACCACCTTGTACTGCATACATGAAAGACAGATAATCACACAGATGTTCCTTCTCTGAATGCTGTCCTTTTCTTTAGCTTGCTTGCCGTGTAGCATTTACAACTCCCCCCACCTCCATAATGGTGAATTACCCCCCACCTCCATAATGGTGAATTACCCCCCCACCTCCATAATGGTGAATTATACCCTCACCTCCATAATGGTGAATTATACCCTCACCTCCATAATGGTGAGTTACTCCCCCACCTCCATAATGTTGAATTACTCCCCCACCTCCATAATGATGAATTACTCCCCCACCTCCATAATGGTGAGTTACTCCCCACATCCATAATGATGAGTTACTCCCCACATCCATAATGATGGGTTACTCCCCCACCTTCAAAATGGTGAATTACTCCTTCACTTCCACAATGGTGAATTACTTCCTCACCTCCATAATGGTGAATTACTGCCTCACTTCCATAATGGTGAATTACTGCCTCACTTCCATAATGGTGAATTATTGCCTCACTTCCATAATGGTGAATTACTTCCTCACCTCCATAATGGTGAATTACTGCCTCACCTCCATAATGGTGAATTACTTCCTCACCTCCATAATGGTGAATTACTGCCTCACCTCCAGAATGGTGAATTATTGCCTCACTTCCATAATGGTGAATTACTTCCTCACCTCCATAATGGTGAATTACTTCCTCACCTCCATAATGGTGAATTACTGACTCACCTACATAATGGTGAATTACTGCCTCACCTCCATAATGGTGAATTACTTCCTCACCTCCATAATGGTGAATTACTTCCTCACTTCCATAATGGTGAATTACTTCCTCACCTCCATAATGGTGAATTACTTCCTCACCTCCATAATGGTGAATTACTTCCTCACCTCCATAATGGTGAATTACTGCCTCACCTCCATAATGGTGAACTACTTCCTAACCTCCATAATGGTGAATTACTGCCTCACCTCCATAATGGTGAATTACTGCCTCACCTCCATAATGGTGAATTACTGCCTCACCTCCATAATGGTGAATTACTTCCTCACCTCCATAATGGTGAATTACTGCCTCACTTCCATAATGGTGAATTACTTCCTCACCTCCATAATGGTGAATTACTGCCTCACCTCCATAATGGTGAATTACTTCCTCACCTCCATAATGGTGAATTACTGCCTCACTTCCAGAATGGTGAATTATTGCCTCACTTCCATAATGGTGAATTACTTCCTCACCTCCATAATGGTGAATTACTTCCTCACCTCCATAATGGTGAATTACTGACTCACCTACATAATGGTGAATTACTGCCTCACCTCCATAATGGTGAATTACTTCCTCACCTCCATAATGGTGAATTACTGCCTCACTTCCATAATGGTGAATTACTTCCTCACCTCCATAATGGTGAATTACTTCCTCACCTCCATAATGGTGAATTACTGCCTCACCTCCATAATGGTGAACTACTTCCTAACCTCCATAATGGTGAATTACTGCCTCACCTCCATAATGGTGAATTACTGCCTCACTTCCATAATGGTAAATTACTGCCTCACCTCCATAATGGTGAATTACTGCCTCACTTCCATAATGGTGAATTACTGCCTCACTTCCATAATGGTAAATTACTGCCTCACCTCCACAATGGTGAATTACTCCTTCGCTTCCACAATGGTGAATTACTTCCTCACCTCCATAATTGTGAATTACTTCCTCACCTCCATAATGGTGAATTACTGCCTCACTTCCATAATGGTGAATTACTGCCTCACCTCCATAATGTTGAATTACTTCCTCACCTCCATAATGGTGAATTACTGCCTCACTTCCATAATGGTGAATTATTGCCTCACCTCCATAATGGTGAATTACTGCCTCACCTCCATAATGGTAAATTACTTCCTCACCTCCATAATGGTGAATTACTGCCTCACTTCCATAATGGTGAATTATTGCCACACTTCCATAATGGTGAATTACTTCCTCACCTCCATAATGGTGAATTACTTCCTCACCTCCATAATGGTGAATTACTGACTCACCTACATAATGGTGAATTACTGCCTCACCTCCATAATGGTGAATTACTTCCTCACCTCCATAATGGTGAATTACTGCCTCACTTCCATAATGGTGAATTACTTCCTCACCTCCATAATGGTGAATTACTTCCTCACCTCCATAATGGTGAATTACTGCCTCACCTCTATAATGGTGAATTACTTCCTCACCTCCATAATGGTGAATTACTGCCTCACCTCCATAATGGTGAATTACTGCCTCACTTCCATAATGGTGAATTACTGCCTCACCTCCATAATGGTGAATTACTTCCTCACCTCCATAATGGTGAATTACTGCCTCACTTCCATAATGGTGAATTACTTCCTCACCTCCATAATGGTGAATTACTTCCTCACCTCCATAATGGTGAATTACTGCCTCACCTCCATAATGGTGAATTACTGCCTCACTTCCATAATGGTAAATTACTGCCTCACCTCCATAATGGTGAATTACTCCTTCGCTTCCACAATGGTGAATTACTTCCTCACCTCCATAATGGTGAATTACTTCCTCACCTCCATAATGGTGAATTACTGCCTCACTTCCATAATGGTGAATTACTTCCTCACCTCCATAATGGTGAATTACTGCCTCACTTCCATAATGGTGAATTATTACCTCACTTCCATAATGGTGAATTACTTCCTCACCTCCATAATGGTGAATTACTTCCTCACCTCCATAATGGCGAATTACTGCCTCACCTCCATAATGGTAAATTACTGCCTCACCTCCATAATGGTGAGTTACTCCCTCAACAGCTTATTCTCCTGCTGCAAAGCCAAAATGGTGCCCAAATTGCTGCTTGTTATCTCATCACCTTTGGCTCTGTTCTAAATGCTTTATCTATAAAATCATATAGTTTATTACTGAGCTTTTAGATTTCAGGCAGTATTGGCTCATATGACACCTTTGGCATCTGTTCTGAATGCTTTATCTATAAAATCATACAGTTTATTACTGATCTTTTAGATTTCAGGCAGTATTGGCTCATATGACACCTTTGCATCTGTTTTGAATGCTTTATCTATAAAATCAGACAGTTTATTACTGATCTTTTAGATTTCAGGCAGTATTGGCTCATATGACACCTTTGGCATCTGTTTTGAATGCTTTATCTATAAAATCAGACAGTTTATTACTGATCTTTTAGATTTCAGGCAGTATTGGCTCATATGACACCTTTGCATCTTCGATAGTCTCAAGTACACCCAAGATTTTATTGAGAACAACTGCCTCCTTCTCTCCATCTGACATGCGATTGGCTGACACTCTTGACATTTTGGCAGCCGTTAGTCCCACTACCTGTAGTTATTCATTTTTTACCGATTTTTATTATGTATACACAAATATCCCCTGCTCAGAAACATTTCTGTTGGTGTCTATGAGATAAATCTCACTGTATAACTAGTTAACACAAGTTTTATACTGGAGCAGCCACAAGGAATTGTTTTTCTTACGGTAATAAACATACAGTAGGATGAGATGTTCTGGATGTAGAATTGAACTAAGATGGAGTAAACTGCACGGATGAGGAACTTTTCAGTGGGTTCACAACATGGGAATTGAATGCCGACCACCAAATTAATTTCACCTGAATAAATTTCAGCACTATTGGAGTTTTCTGGTTTCTCCATTGTTGTGGGACATTGGGAAAGGTTTGTATACGTTTAGGCATGGGAATGAAGTGGGACTCACCCTGCAAAAATTTTCTATGAAGTGCATTGAAAATTGTTTAGTGAATTTAATTCAGAGGATCATCATTTAGTTATAATGTTGTTGATCGTTTACACGAATCTCTTGGAACTGCTGTGGACTTCAGAAATGTTGATACCTAAACAAATTCACTTTCTGCTGTTACACTTTGGAAGCCACTGCAGTGGGGTAACCTTAAATGTCACACATGACTGACTGCAAATAATTTTGTGAAACCAAAGTCTAGCATAATTTTTTGAAATCCTGAAAAATTCCTGTATGCTGTGTAAATGCAGCTATATATGTCTGACTGGATGTTTCCACTACACCTTTTACTTCAGAATGCATCTGTATTCAGTCTCCTACAGGCTGCTGATAGGGGATCATTGCCTGCCTTACCAGACTTCCTCAAACCCAGCCCAGATGGATCTGCTGCACATGCACAAAACAAACAGCACCAGAAACACTAGATCCAGAGATCAGCTTTGCTTGTGACATAAATAGAACATGCTGGAGAGACAGATATGTGTTCCAAAGGATCCTTGCACTGTGAAATAGGCTTCCCATACATGTAAAACAGAGTTCATCCTTGACCCTATTCAAATAAAGCCTTGATAACTGGATGGGAAATCATAAATTTACCCATGGTGTATCCCCATGTCCCTTATGGACAGGTGTCGTCAGTATGAAAAGTCTAATAACTGCCTACAAATCAGTACTTACCTCCCTATTAACATGCCACCACATATGGATGTCCATGAAATCCAGGACCCAAATGGTTTAGGATGTGTGGCTAGGCTTGTAAGGGCCCTAGTGGCTATTAGCCTAGTAACAACCAATGAACCTATATATGCTTCAGTGACCAGATTAGGCCTGAAATGGCTCAGCACATTATCATATCCATCCATCCATCCATCCATTTTCTAAATTGCTTATTTATTTTATTTATTTATTTCAGTTTGTTAGCCGGGAAAGTCCATTGGGCCAAGGTAGCCCATTTTCAATGGCGGGCTGAAGAGAAAAGCTCCAGACAGAAAGACAATATACAAAAAACAATATAATACACAGCCTACCTGGGCCTCGCAAAAGCCTTCGATACAATACCCCACTCGGGCATTATACATAAGCTCACCAGCTTAAATATAAACCCCTATGTCACTAGATGGATTGCTAATTGGCTCAAGGACAGAACCCACATGGTTAGAATTGCTGGAGCCATGTCAGACTCCAAACCAGTTACAAGTGGTGTCCCACAAGGCTCGGTCCTGGGACCTCTCTTGTTCGGTATATATTTCTCGGAGGTACAGGCCAACACGGAAGGACTGTGGCTGACCAAGTTCGCAGATGACTGCAAACTGGGCGCCATAATCGACTCTCCAGCCGACACAAGCATCCTCCAAAAGGGCCTCATAGAAACAGACAACTGGTGCCAGAGCCATGGCGTCAAGCTAAATGCCAAAAAGTGTATAGTCATCCCTTTGGCAAAACAAAGTGCCCACAAATTACCACATAGGTGGTAATCCATTAAGTACAGAAGAAGTAATTAGGGACCTGGGGACCCAAGTTGATAGCAATCTCTCATTTGACAACCACGTGGCCAAAGTGGTTAGAAAAACATTTTATATAGCCCACCTAATCATGAAGGGATTCACATCTAGATCAGGGGACATCATCGTGCCTCTTTACTCATCCCTCATCAGGCCCATAATTGAGTACAATGCCCCTTTTGGGATGTACCTTACCAGACACCTTCAGCAACTGGAAAGACCCCAAAAGTACCTCACCAAGAGGATTAAAGGGCTCAAACAGATGCCATATGCTGCCCGGTTAAAGAAACTCCAGCTCTACTCAGTGGCATACCGCCTGTTCAGAGGCGATCTGTGCCTGACGTATAAAGCCATGTCCAACCCGGAATTAATGGAAATGCTGCACCTCAGAAAATCCAAATCCCATCGAGCTACGCGCTCGAGAGACTTGAACCTCAGCACTGAAATAAATAGGACATGCTGGAGGGACAGATTCATAACCCAGAGGCTCCCTTCACTCTGGAATAAAATCCCAGTCCAGGTTAGGCAGAGTCCCTCATTGACTCTCTTCAAGAGGAATCTTGATGAGTGGATGGGAGATCGTAGGTTTACCCCGGGTATCACTTCTGTGTCACTGTTAGACAGAGGCACAGTATACTAACCTCGAAAAAGGGCATAGCAAAATTAATTTAAAATGGGTGTCGAAAGCCAAACACATTCTGGCTAGGCTTATAAATGCCCTAGGGCAGATAGCCTAGTATGAACCTATGAACCTATGAATAGTTCAGCATATGATAACAACAGTTTAACATTCAAATATACAGCAAGGCAAGATTTTACATATCTTGAAATATAAGAGCTGAGTCAATCACTAATAAGGTATTAGAAAAACAATAAATGTATGTTCATTTAATACACTATATGTATTTAGGCAAAGGAATTTTAGAGAGATGAATTGAAGCAGTGGCAGAGATTAGAGTAGAATAGAATAGGGATAGGTGTCAGGAATCAGGTAGGATGGGTACAGGAGCACTCCCAGAGGGAGTAGAGGTGAGAGCGGAGTAGGGTTTTAAAGGATGGTAGGTTAGGGGTAGTTCTAATATAAGGGGGAAGAGAGTTCCATAATCTGGCAAGGGAGAATGATAGTAGAAGTTGCCCTGGTGCGTGTAAAGGCTTGTAAAGTTCTAAAAGGTTCTGATTTGTGGTTCTAAGTGTTCTATGTGGCTGGTGAAGTTTTAGGGAAGAGGAGAGTGAGGGACAGTTAGAAGGTTTGAAAATTAGTTGTGTGCTGTAGTTAGTTGACTGAAATTTAAGTAGCTTGGGAGTTCCAACCAATTTAGAGCATGTAGGGAGTGGCAATGGTGAGTAGAGGATTTGGATCCTGTGGCAAACTTTGAAATTTTGTTATAACATGAGCAAAGTTTAGATTTTAGGGATGATTGGAAGTTACAGAGTAGCGGAACTCCATAGAAAAGGGAGGGTAGGAGGCAGGTGGTAGATAGGAGTTGTCTAGAAGACAGAGAAAGGTAGCGCCTGTGTCGATAAAGCATACCAAGTTTTTGATGAGTCTTTTTAATATTGGTTTGTAGGTGGATATCAAATTGTAGCTGGTCATCGATAAGAATGCCCAGAAGTTTTGTATGGGGAACTATTTCAATAGTTGTTTTGTTTAGGCTAAATATAGAGAAGGATGATTTGTCAGCAGCAGTATGTCTAGAAGGGGTAAAAATCATTATTTTAGATTTGGAGGCATTTAGGGCTAGGTGATTGTCAAGCATCCAGGACTCAGTGGAGGAGAAGGCTTCTTGCGTAAGGTTTATTAGTAAATTAAGAGTTTTGGCTGAGCAGATGACAGTGGAGTCATTTGCGTATTGCACCAGTTTAGCATTGGGGATCTTTTGGTGGAAATCATTGATGAAAATGTTAAATAGTAAAGGACCCAAGATAGAGCCTTGGGGTACACCTGTTGGGGTGTGAAGGAAAGAGGAAGTGCAGTAGTTCCATTTTATAGCTTGTTCCCTGGCTGAGAGATAGCTGGAGAACCATTTGACAGATGAAGAGGAGAGATTAAGATGGGAGAGTTTAGAAAGTAGAAGCACATGAGAGACAGTGTCGAAAGCTTTAGACAAGTCGAGGAGGAGCGTAGAAACTATGTTCCCAGAGTCACGAGCAGAGTTAATGATTTCGAGGAAGGAAAGAAGGGCAGTGGTGGTGCCGTGTCCTGGTATAACCCCATGTTGGGCAGGAGTTAGGAGTTGGTTGTCCAGTAGGTAGAGTAATAGTTGGAGGTGAATACATTTTTCGAGTATCTTGGAGATAGGTGATAGGATAGCAGTAGGGAAAAAGTTGGAGATTGAACAGTTTGTACCTCCTTTATGGAGGGGGATGATGAAGGCTTTTTTCCAGAGGTATGGTACATAGGACTCCTGAACGGAGCGATTGATTAGGATGCTGATTAGGAGGGCTAGCCCATCAGCAGCTAGTTGGAGAAATTTGGATGGAATGTCATCTGGGGCATTAGAGCAAGGTTTTAACTTTTGTAGGAGCTTTTTTATAGTGTGGGTAGGAATAGATTTGAGAGTAAAAGGGGAGGACTTAGGGTTCATGGATGTTAAGTTTTTGTTATCAGTTATGTTGGGGGGGATGTTGTTAGGGAAAGAAGGGGTGAGTTTGCCTATGGAGTCAATGAAAAAGGAGTTAAATTGGGTAGCTAGGTGGAGATCTGGTGTGTCTGGGTCAGGGCAAGGGTTCTCTTTTTTGCCCGGGGATAATATTGATGAAATACTATTCCAAAATTTTCTGGGGTTGGTTTTATGATTATTTTGAAGTTTAAGGTAGTAGGATTTGCGGACAGTCGCTATTTGTTTTTTACTTGATTTCGCAGTCTTTTATGTGTGGTTTTAGCCGGGTTTCTGTGATAGAGACAATATCAGGTTTGTTATGAGAGATCCAGGCGTGAAAGGAAGGTATTTTATTACAAAGGCTCCTGGCATTAAGTGTGGCAAGGAGAAGAGATTTGTGATGCAGGGGAGAGCTATGTGAATGTGGTTTAGAGGTGGAGTTGTATGAAGGTCCTGGGTTAGGGTGTATGTCTCCAGAACGGAGGAGGAGGGTGATACATTTTGACTAGAGTATGGATAGGTATCTATTTTCTAATGGGTCACAGGTGTAGATATTGGAACCTAATGAGGTGAGTTTGGTGGGTATGGGAAGTACTTTACTAGGGGTAAGGAAGAGCTTCCTTTGAAGTAGAAAAGATTCATTATGTTTATAGAGGTGGGGGAGGGTTGTAAAGGGAAAGTCTTTTTTAATGTAAATCGCAGTTGTATGAAAGGGAGGGGAGTGCTGAAACTGTGGAAGACTAGTAAGGTAGAGTAAGCAGAAGAGGAATAGGCTTAGAAATAAGGCTATTAGAACATAGGCAGATTTTGTTTGCATGGTGGCAGACAGAGTATGAGTTGAGTGAGAAGGATGTGAAGGAAGAGATATGGTTAATAAGTTTGAGAGGAGAGGATTAGAATGAAATGTGTGAGGGTGTATTCATGTGGATATAGAAGGGTGGAGTGAAGGGGGGAAAAGGCAGTTGCAGTAGTGAGTGGATAAAGAGTAAGTGGGGGACAATATTTGGAGGGTTTGGCTACTGGCTATTCTGATGGGGTGTGAGGGATAAGGTACAGTCAGTTATTCAGTAATTATTGAGGCAAGCAAGTTACATAAAAGCATACACCATCCCTCGCCGTCTAATCCAAATCAAACACCCACTGGAAAAATACAAAGTCCGCTGATCTCACAAAGTACAAACAGTTGAAAAAACAGAGAATGTCAAACATCCCATTTGTTAGAACATTAATTAGGCCAGACCTAGATACAAAAATGTCCAAGGTAGTAAGCTCACACAGGAGTCCTAAACCTTTTTCTCCAGTAGTTTGCTTACTTTGATCCTAGGGCCTCTCATTCAAATTCCCCTTCCAAATAACTTTCCTTCTAAAGCTGGAACATGATAGGAGGTCTATAGGTCACATTTCTCCAAACATAAAGGAACTGTGGACAACATAGAACTTTTTTCAGACTGCATTTTCGTTTTTAATGTCATGAATAAATGGTGACTGCAATCTGTCACCATATATATCACCCTAATGTTAGTCTGTGTTCACATGTGACACCTGTTTGTGTTGCAGTAAGGCAGAACAGTGCAGCTTCTGGCGATGGCTTCCAAACTCCTTCGTGCTGTCATCCTAGGTCCGCCTGGCTCTGGAAAGGGAACTGTCTCTCAGCGCATAGCTAAGTGCTTTATCCTTAAACATCTGTCCAGCGGAGATTTTTTGAGGGAGAACATCAAGCGAAGTAGTGGTGAGTAGTATACACAGAAGGCATTAACTGGCAATTTCCAGGCCTTTCCTTACATAGGACATGCTAGCTGGCACAAATGCAGTGTCTGTGCTGCAGCTGGGCATCGATCGCCTGCCTGCCCGCCCAGATAGTGCTAGCTAGATGAGCAAGAAAGACCAAACTTCTGCATCTCCAGTAGCAGTCTCTGGGTCATACTGTATGATCCTAAGATATCTCCAGGCAAGATGAGAAATATAATCCTTCCACTACGTCCTGGATCTGCATCCTCTGAGAGTGTTGTGGCTGGTACAGATCCTGTAGAATGTGAGGAGATGGTATGCTCACTAGGTGGCCAAACCACTTTGATTGACTCCCCTAAATCAGGAGAAGTGTCTCTACTCCAAGATCCTCCTATGTTATGGAGCTGTAAGTGTAAAATTAGTGCTTATGTATACACACATTTTACATGTAGCCAGTCTCCTTAACCCTCCCAAAATATTTTGTTGTGTAGTGTTTTATAGATGATGCTAGCTGCCACCTAGAATCTTGACTCATGACCTCTGTGCACAACCTTGAAAGCAAGGCAGAAATACATTACAACATTGCCCATGCCCCAATATATCACCAAATGTGTCTGGGCCGATGACAGCACCATTTCATTACCTAGATACAGGTGGAGACTCTCAGCCTGACCTGGACTGATAAGACAGACAGATGTTTGTTGTACATGTCACTCTTCATAACATGATTATAGATGTAAAAGACTGACATCCCATCCACATGGCCACATAACGCCATTAGCCAGGCATATCAGCAGCTAGAGCAGAAAATAGATGGATGCTGGATAATGTGCAGTCTGTGGGTGTACCCCCCACCACCAAAGAAATAAACTAAAGCATTTGCAAAGCAACAACTATGGGCTATAACATTCCTAAGATGACAGTGCTACACAGAATAAACATTATACATGCAACACTCCTGTAACCAAACACATAGCACCAACAGAAAGCCACAGGCATAATTCTGGGTAAAAACACAAACTTTAATGGCAAACACTAAAAGCATTAATGGTTCACATTGTTTTCATCTATAATGCAATGGTCCTATCAAGTTATGCTGCCAGGGCATAGTCTAATAACAGTGTGCATCAGACATCACCTCAAACCAACAGAGGGCACAGGGTGATGTGGGTCCCAGGCACCATCAATTGTACAGGGAACACAATAACACAAGACTGACAATACAAACTGGGTGGGGAAAATATGTCACATGGTCAACATGCAAGGAGTACATTCAGTAGAAGGATAAATGGAGACAGAGATTATTTCCTTCTGTGACAAGGATGGGGTGTCACTGTATGCCTTTGAACTAGTGCCACTTTGCCAGTGAGAGGGACAGGACTTCACACATCCTGTGGCAGGGGTAGTGGGCTACTTCAAGACCTGGATAGATCTCATTGGTGAACGGGTTCCACTCCTAGAGGTAGATACGTGTCACCACTCAAGCACTGCTGCACAGTATTGGGTTCACTTTAACCATCACCAGGGATGACCACATTACTCATCCTTGCAGGCTTAAGGTTCACAAATGAAACACCATGCCTTTACTTTAGTCTATTCTCAGTATGTGTAATAACTGAGTATGCAGGCCTCTCTACTGCCAATTTACAATGAGATATGGATGGGATGGGTCAGTGTGGCACAGACAGCTGCAGCACTGCCATGTATAAAAGCTGTTAAATCTCCTCACAGTGACACAAGAAACTCTTCCACATTTATCAGTTTCATGGACCACTGAGGACCATCCCATGTGGCAGATCTCTCAATTACAATCATCTGCACCTTTCCCTTTGCACAGCTGACCATATCAGTCACATGACAGGAACAGTGTACAAATATGTGGCTTTGAGTGTCATATTAATATCCTACAATACCTGATCCCTTAGTGGTTTATCTGTAGTTCCTCTGCCCATTAGCTGTAGGACATGTTACCTGAATACCTGCAGTAAAATATCATTTTCAGCATTGCTGAAATTCTTCAAACTCTGTCTGCCTCGTCCTGTGGACATAAAGATTCTTGTGAGTACTAAGGATATGTGGATATGTTTGTAGTGACTGAGAATGCACCTGTTAAACAGAAGCACATTCTCACAGTCTACAGATCATGCAAGATGCGCCATGGTACTACATAATACTTTTTCACCTGATAAATGATCTGCTAACATGACATGGTAGTCCCCCACCCCCAAAGTGTATTAACTAGAGCTGTAGCTACTAAAAGATTTAGGCAATCAGAAAAAACACAAGAAAGGATTCTCTTAACACACACAAATATACATAGGTAACATGTGTACTACTGTTTTATCATGCCTCTGTTGTCTCAGACTATTGTCAGAAAGGAAAATATGCAACTTACCTGTGAGATCCAGATATCTACTGGTAATAAAATGTTTAGAAAAGCATTGCACAGAGCTGAACGTCTTGTAATTTAAACATTCGAACATCATCACCTGCAAACATATTTTATACAGGAAACAATTCTAAGTTTGCTTTTATGCGTTTTGTTTGTTTTCTGCTCTCTGTGGTTTTCGATGTGAGAAACACAATGGCTTTGAAGACGGTATGGGGTAATAAAAGGAATGGTGCATCCAAAAAGGTGGGTGAGTTTAAAAGCTTTTAACTTGAAAAAAAGGAACGAGAAAGGAAACATGAGAGGAGTACATAAGGCAGTGATGGAATTAGGAAGGACAGGGTAGCTAAAAGGAGGCGTACATATCACATTATAGGGGATAAATGGGATTAGGCAGTATATGATGGATGTAGTGAATGGGGAAAAATAAAACATTAAAGTGGAGATGAGTTGGGATCAACCAGGCCATGAAGGACAGGGTAGGTAAGAGGGCATATGGTGTGGGTACGTAAGGCTTTAAAGGGGATGTGGGAAGGGGATTAGACAGGGTAGGAATGGTGACAAGGGGTAGGTAAGAGGGCATATGTTGTGGGTACGTAAGGCTTTAAAGGGGATGTGGGAAGGGGATTAGACAGGGTAGGAATGGTGACAAGGGGTAGGTAGGAGGGCATATGTTGTGGGTACATAAGGTATTAAAGGGGGTGTGGGAAGGGGATTAGACAGGGTAGGAATGGTGGCAAGGGGTAGGTAAGAGGGCATATGGTGTGGGTACGTAAGGCATTAAAGGGGGTGTGGGAAGGGGATTAGACAGGGTAGCAATGGTGGCAAGGGGTAGGTAGGAGGGCATATGTTGTGGGTACGTAAGGCATTAAAGGGGGTGTGGGAAGGGGATTAGACAGGGTAGGAATGGTGACAAGGGGTAGGTAAGAGGGCATATGTTGTGGGTACGTAAGGCATTAAAGGGGGGGTGGGAAGGGGATTAGACAGGGTAGCAATGGTGGCAAGGGGTAGGTAGGAGGGCATATGTTGTGGGTACGTAAGGCATTAAAGGGGGTGTGGGAAGGGGATTAGATAGGGTAGGAATGGCGACAAGGGGTAGGTAAGAGGGCATATGTTGTGGGTATGTAAGGCATTAAAGGGGGTGTGGGAAGGGGATTAGACAGGGTAGGAATGGTGACAAGGGGTAGGTAGGAGGGCATATGTTGTGGGTACGTAAGGCATTAAAGGGGGTGGGAAGGGGATTAGACAGGGTAGGAATGGTGACAAGGGGTAGGTAAGAGGGCATATGTTGTGGGTACGTAAGGCATTAAAGGGGGTGTGGGAAGGGGATTAGACAGGGTAGGAATGGTGACAAGGGGTAGGTAAGAGGGCATATGTTGTGGGTACGTAAGGCATTAAAGGGGGTGTGGGAAGGGGATTAGACAGGGTAGGAATGGTGACAAGGGGTAGGTAGGAGGGCATATGTTGTGGGTACGTAAGGCATTAAAGGGGGTGTGGGAAGGGGATTAGACAGGGTAGGAATGGTGGCAAGGGGTAGGTAGAAGGGCATCTGTTGTGGGTATGTAAGGCATTAAAGGGGGTGTGGGAAGGGGATTAGACAGGGTAGCAATGGTGGCAAGGGGTAGGTAGGAGGGCATATGTTGTGGGTACGTAAGGCATTAAAGGGGATGTGGGAAGGGGATTAGACAGGGTAGCAATGGTGGCAAGGGGTAGGTAGGAGGGCATATGTTGTGGGTACGTAAGGCATTAAAGGGGGGGTGGGAAGGGGATTAGACAGGGTAGGAATGGTGGCAAGGAGGAGACCAGATAATGTGAGGTGGATTACAACTGGCAGATAGGAGGTCACATGATAAAGGCAGAAAACGCATTAAAAGGGATGTATGGCAGATTAGGCTGGGTGTACTTCAGGACATGTAAGAGGGAGTATGGTTTCCAGATGGCATGAATTTAGTTTATCCTGCACATTATAAAATATTCCTCCACAGAGGAGATGGCAGACAGGTGGAACAAATTGCCAGAATGGTTAATAGGGGTTAAGGCAGCTGGAATTTTGACAAAAACCTTGGGATACCTGAAGCATGAGGAGGGAAAGGGGGGGCATATAAATTGGGCAGCCACACCCCTACGGCAGAGCAGGTAGGCTTAAAGTGTCATTCTGACATGGTTTATATTCCCTACGGCAGAGCAGAGAGGCTCAAAGTGCCATTCTGACACGGTTTATATTCCCTACGGCAGAGCAGAGAGGCTCAAAGTGTCATTCTGACACGGTTTATATTCCCTACGGCAGAGCAGAGAGGCTCAAAGTGTCATTCTGACACGGTTTATATTCTCTACGGCAGACCAGAGAGGCTCAAAGCGTCATTCTGACACGGTTTATATTAGCTTTTGTCCATCCCTCTCCCACCGCTCTCCCAGAGGAATATGAAGACAATCTTCTCATAAAGCCATTTTGCTACTCAGAATACATGAAGAATTGTAACAACAGCATAAATCCTTTCTTTGTGACAAGTATGTATGTCATGCTGGGCCACACCTACAGTGTTCAAACATGTTGCTGTGTGCATGTGATGCTATTTTGCAACATTTGGATATTATTTACACAAAAATACATGTACTGACACTTTGTTTTGCTCTACAATTTCCACTGACTTCATTGCATACCACTGTTCTTTAACTACTAAATTTGTAACATTCTGTACATTTGAGCTTGTCATCCACTCCTTTTTTCTTTTACAGTGGACTTTAAAATAACATTATTGATGGTTTCACGGGATGTTATATTGATGGTTTTCATTTGTCTGACCTGGTGGAAAGATCATGGCTAAGGAGTCCTCCTAGGATCAGCCCACATACTTAGCTTACAGAGGTTCATAGGTCATTACTAGGCTAATGATCACTAGAGCCCTTACAAGCCTAGCTGCGCACCCTAAAGCATTTGGGTCCTTGAGTATCATAGGCATCTATACATGGGTTGGCATGTTAGTAGGGAGCTAACTAGGGATTTGTTGGGGGAGTATTAGTTAGGATAAAACTTTTCTTATTGGTGGCCTCTGTTCAAAAAGGACATGGGGGCCAGACTGGGGGTAAATTTACAATTTCTGATCCAGTTGTCAAGGTTTTCTTTCAACAGGGTCAGGGATGAATTCAGTTTTATATGGCTGGGATCCTATTCCACAGTGTGGGATCCTATGGGACACATATCTGTCCCTTCAGCAAGTTATGTTTATGTCATAAGTGTAGATCAGATCTCTGGATCTAGTGTTTCTGCTGCTATTTATTTTGTATATGTGCAACAGATCCATTAAGGCTGGGTTTGAGGAAGCCCTGTAAGCTAGGCAAAGACCCCTTATCAGCAGCCTATAGGAGACCGTATACAGTGACAGGGCCTTTAGGTGATCAGTGTAGAACAGGGTGTTCATGCCCTGAATTCTCCTGGTGAGAAACTTTTGTGTGCTTTCCAGCTGTTGAAAGTGTATGGTTAGATACATGCCGAAGGGGAACACTTTATTCAATGATATGTCTGATAATGGCCAAGCAGAGTGGTACTATAACTTCCTTGGACTAGATGCAATACTTTACCTATAAGCTGGGTGAAATAAAATAATTTTCTAACTATGTTAGCTACATGTTGATCAAAGGCCAGATTGCTGTCTACATATTCTTCCATATTCCTTACTACTAAGTTGACTCTTTGGGATGTTTTATTGCCAGAGTAATTAACGTGGGTTGACAATTTCCCAAATAACATTATAATGAATTTGTTAGCATTGAATGCTGGGCTGTGTTAAACCCTCTTGCAAGATGTTAGTGTCTTAGGGAGAATCTTTAATAGCTCCCAGTTTACAGTCATCAGCGAACTTGGTGTGCCAGAAGTGTTAAACATTAGCCTTCACTTCTGAGAATTAGATGACAAACAGGAATGGACCCAGCACAGATGCCTGGGGTACTCCACTGATGACCGGTCTCTTGATGCAGGTGTTCTCACTGATCCTGATGTCTTGGGTCCTGCCTGTGAGCCAGCCAGCAATCCAGTGCATTATGTATGGATTCATGCCTAACTCAGACAGCTTGTCAACAATGCCTATGTGGGGTATTGCATCAAATGGCTTGGCCAGGTCAGGATAAGCAGTATGTACTGTTTTACCCTCATCCATTGCCTTGGTGACCATCTCAAAGAAGCTAACCAGGTTAGGTAGGTATGAGCTTCCCTTAACAAAGCCAAACTGAGGTGGGTCCATTGTCTGCAGGTTGTCAATGACCTTGTTTATCATTTCCATGATAATTCATTCCATGGTTTTGCATATTAGACTTGTTAGACTGATAGGTCTGTGGTTCTTTGGGTCAGTTGATGATCCCCCTTATAGAGGTGAATGACTGTTGCTGTCCTCCATTCACTGGGAACATCGTCTGTTTCAAGGCTGTAGTTGAAGAGTACCTCAGGTGGTCCTGATAGTTCATGTTTTAGGTTGTTCAGGAGGCAACCATGGATGTTGTCAGGACCCATGGAGGTGGTGTTCTTGGCTGTAGTGTGTGCTGCCAGCACTGGTCCCTGGTGATAGTAGGGGGAGAATGTTGTGGGGGGAGTTCAGCTGATGCAGCTGTTCGGGGGGAGTGGGAGGGGGACGTTTCAGATAAATTTGTCAGCCGGTATTTAGTCTTATATACAAGTCAGGCATATTTTATCAACCAGGGCAGAAGTTGTGGATAGCAATTACTAAGGAGCTGAAGGATTTTATCTGGGAGGGGAAAACAGCAAGAGTCAAGCGGAATAAGTTGATTTTTCCAACAGAATAAGGTGATTTGGGATTACCTGATTTGAAGGGGTATTTTAGAGCTACACAGTTAAGGCTGCTATACATAGCACAAGCAGAATGCTATGATTCAAAGTGGAAAGGGATGATGACAAAATGAGGGGAGCTCAAGAAAAAAGGAGAGACTAGGATTTAGGATACAGATCCTTAAGGAGAATAACAGTAATCTTATAATCATAAAACAACAGAAATAATTCCAGGAACAAAAAGTCAACACGGGAACAGAGCAAGGAGATTCTGTCAATAAGGATGACTGCAATTAGGGATACAGACGATAGGCAAGAGGGGACTGGAATTTACTGGAGAAAACTGACAAAGGACACCAAGGTATTGGGAGCAAATAGTTAGGAGGGAGTCTGCAATACCGATGAAGAGGAGTGTCTGCAATACTGATGAGGAGAAGTGTCTGCAATACCGATGAAGAGGAGTGTCTGCAATACCGATGAGGAGTGTGTGCAATACTGATGAGGAGGAGTGTCTGCAATACCGATGAAGAGGAGTGTCTGCAATACTGATGAAGAGGAGTGTCTGCAATACTGATGAAGAGGAGTGTCTGCAATACTGATGAGGAGGAGTGTCTGCAATACTGATGAAGAGGAGTGTCTGCAATACTGATGAGGAGTGTCTGCAATACTGATGAAGAGGAGTGTCTGCAATACCGATGAAGAGGAGTGTCTGCAATACTGATGAGGAGGAGTGTCTGCAATACTGATGAAGAGGAGTGTCTGCAATACTGATGAAGAGGAGTGTCTGCAATACCGATGAAGAGGAGTGTCTGCAATACCGATGAGCAGTGTGTGCAATACTGATGAAGAGGAGTGTCTGCAATACTGATGAGGAGTGTGTGTAATACTGATGAGGAGGAGTGTCTGCAATACTGATGAAGAGGAGTGTCTGCAATACCGATGAGGAGTGTGTGAAATACTGATGAGGAGGAGTGTCTGCAATATTGATGAAGAGGAGTGTCTGCAATACCGATGAGGAGTGTGTGCAATACTGATGAGGAGGAGTGTCTGCAATACTGATGAAGAGGAGTGTGTGCAATACGGATGAGGAGTGTGTGCAATACTGATGAGGAGGAGTGTCTGCAATACTGATGAAGAGGAGTGTGCACACGGATGAGTGTGTGCAATACTGATGAGGAGGAGTGTCTGCAATACCGATGAGGAGTGTGTGCAATACTGATGAAAAGGAGTGTCTGCAATACTGATGAAGAGGAGTGTGTGCAATACGGATGAGGAGTGTGTGCAATACTGATGAGGAGGAGTGTCTGCAATACCGATGAAGAGGAGTGTCTGCAATACCGATGAAGAGGAGTGTCTGCAATACTGATGAGGAGGAGTGTCTGCAATACTGATGAGGAGGAGTGTGTGCAATACTGATGAGGAGGAGTGTGTGCAATACTGATGAAGAGGAGTGTCTGCAATACCGATGAGGAGGAGTGTCTGCAATACCGATGAGGAGTGTGTGCAATACTGATGAAGAGGAGTGTGTGCAATACTGATGAAGAGGAGTGTGTGCAATACTGATGAAGAGGAGTGTGTGCAATACTGATGAGGAGTGTGTGCAATACTTATGAGGAGTGTGTGCAATACTGATGAAGAGGAGTGTGTGCAATACTGATGAGGAGTGTGTGCAATACTGATGAAGAGGAGTGTGTGCAATACTGATGAGGAGGAGTGTCTGCAATACCGATGAGGAGTGTGTGCAATACTGATGAAGAGGAGTGTGTGCAATACTGATGAGGAGGAGTGTGTGCAATACTGATGAAGAGGAGTGTCTGCAATACCGATGAGGAGGAGTGTCTGCAATACCGATGAGGAGTGTGTGCAATACTGATGAGGAGTGTGTGCAATACTGATGAAGAGGAGTGTGTGCAATACTGATGAAGAGGAGTGTGTGCAATACTGATGAGGAGTGTGTGCAATACTGATGAGGAGTGTGTGCAATACTGATGAAGAGGAGTGTGTGCAATACTTATGAGGAGTGTGTGCAATACTGATGAAGAGGAGTGTGTGCAATACTGATGAAGAGGAGTGTGTGCAATACTGATGAGGAGGAGTGTCTGCAATACTGATGAGGAGTGTGTGCAATACTGATGAAGAGGAGTGTGTGCAATACTGATGAGGAGTGTGTGCAATACTGATGAAGAGGAGTGTGTGCAATACTGATGAGGAGTGTGTGCAATAATATGTCATCTTTAGATGAAAGAGGCCTGTGTAATCTGAATGAATAAGAAGTGTTATTCTTTTCTGCAATTAATTAGATGGTCCATTAAAAGGTATCTTAGTTTTGTTTTTCCTGTCACCTGATTTTTTTATTTGGATTTTCACATACCTCCCTGAGTGTCTAATGGAGAACAAGCACCAGTCTGCTAAAAGTGTACGGTAGCAGAAGCAGAAATGCATTCACACACCTGGCAGAGTCATTCATAGCACTAGGACATGCTACATTAATAATATGCACGTCACATGGTGACAATAGCTGATTAGTGTAAAACCTGATCATTACTTTCAGTGTCAGATTGACATAATTTTTACACTGTTTATACCTTCTAAAAATATAATACTTATTCTGATATTCCATTTAGGACACAAAAAATTCCAGTGTCAGATTCATTTAATTTGCTGTACAAGTAAACCTGACAGTAGGTTGTGATTAGTAATTTTCACGATATTTATGTATTGTTTTACATTTTTTTTTTCTTTCTGCACCACCAGAACCTGAAGGCCGCTGACAATGACCCTACTGCTCCACCGTACGACTCTCTCCTGGTGTTCGATTATGAAGGGGCTAGCTCAGAGGTCGGTTCACTCAGCTCCTTCAACTCATCCAGTTCAGGGGACCAAGACTACGAGTATCTGAACAACTGGGGTCCCCGCTTTAAAAAGCTTGCCGACATGTATAGAGGTGAAGATGACTAATCCTCAAGCACATGTGGAGACATTAGCATGTCTTCTTTTTGTGACGGACAATTTATATGTAAATGAGTACAACTTTATGAATGGTTTAGGATGGTGCTTCATTACTTTACTGATGTTAATCCCTTCACCTCCAGAAATGATCAATTCATATGCTGTTCTGTTCTGAGTACCGGGATAATATGCTGCATTTTGACCATAGGAACAAAGATGTTTGTGTTATAAACCTGTGCACTTAATACCAAAGATTTTTATGTGCTGAACATTATCTTTTTTTTTTTTTATTAATTGAGAAACATTACTGTTATTTAAAATGTGAAGTTTTGTAGCTGGGGAATGACACTACAGTAACAGTCTTGGAATGTCACACTATGGAATTCCTGGACTGAGTATGCTAATGGATGAGGTCATTATTCTTACCGGTAAGGTGTAGCAATTCATAAAACTCAGAGGTAATAATACTTAATAAGGACTACAGGGAGTAAACCCTTCTCTATACAGGTTTCATCATTTCACAGATATTTCAAGACTATTAAGTCTTATGAGCATTTATGCTTTGCCAGTGTCCTCCCTCAGGCTGCGCCTCCTTTCTCCAGGAGGGCCATGCCACACAATCCTGAGTAAATTTGTGGATAACTATACAGTCACCTAGATTATGTTTAAAGGAAGATAGTGAGTCTCACTGCTTAACATGCAGAGAAGGTTTATTCCAAAGGCTAGGGAGGTGCTAGGTTATAAACTTGTCCCTTCAGCATGTTGTATTTAGCTGTTGGTGAAAATGTATGGCCCTGGTTCTAGTACTGATGGAGTCACTGGACTTACAGAAGGTCTTGGATGACTGGGTCTCTAATGACAAGCTAGACAAAACAGAGATCTCCCCCACAAAAATCTGTAAGACACTGAATAAAGGGATAGAGCTTCCAGCCTCTTTTGATAGCTCAGAGACTTTAGGCCTGTGATCCGTTTGGTTAAGAATCTTTACTGTCTTTATAATTGTTTAATTTGTCTAGTGAGGTACTTCACAAGGGGGTGTTTTATTCAATAATAGTGTGATCAGTGCTGAGCATAATGGAGTGATTACTTTCTTAGGCCTTGATGATAGTCCTTTAGTAATTAGCTGTGCTAAATAAAAGTATTTCCTGACAATCATTGTTACATGATGGGCAAAAGAGAATAAATTATCATCCCAAATTCCTAGGTCTTTAACTACATTTTTCTTTTTGTAGTGGTGTGTTCATTCAGGAGGGTGTGTGTTAAAGGATGACTTAACAACAACCCCCGATTTATAGTCAACTGCAAACTTTGTTAGACAGAGATATTAGCTGTCTGCTTAAAGATCCAAAAAGCAAATATCAAAGGAGGAATCCCAGTACCGAGGCCTGAGTGGCATTGCTGATCACTTTTATACTTTCTAATGAGGTATCTCCAACTAGTACTGTCTGGGTTCTGCCTTTTGGCCATTTTGCTATCCATCATTTCACATATGGGTCACTTTTTACTGTATTTAGCCTCTGTATGATACCAGCATGGGAACAGTGTTGAAGGCCTTGGCCAGGTCACAATATACTACGTACACCACATGGTAACTGTCTATGGCATCAATAACCTTTTTGAAGAAAGTTTCCAGATTCAGTAAATGTGTGTTAGGGGAAGGGCACAGAAAATGGCAATCATTTTTATACTGTTCACATACCTTGTTTTAGTACTTCAACATTTAGAATTCGAGACGGAAGGTATTGAAGACTGTCCCTCTGCCCTATTTCACTGTCACGAATGAAGTGTATCCTTCTTGGTGGGATTTCATTATGACTGGTTTGCATGGCTATGCTAGTTATCTTATTAGCCAGCTCTTGGTATTTGATATTTATTCTCATCCCAAGGACTACAGATTTGACTTTGACAATGTATATCTTTTGCACTTAAAGCAGGTATATATATATATTATCTTTGCATCTTAATTCCTAAGGATTACATAAATTATTTAATTATAGCCCACCACTGTAAGCTCTAGGCTTCTCACAACAGGCTAACAGTGTCATCCCATTTCAATATGTTTTTTAATTCACTCATTAATCTTCACTTGGTGTTACTTTTTAAATACATCATTATTTAGCTTAATTAATGGTATTTTATGTGTCTTTCAGACAGATCTGTTCAGGTTGCTCTTCACTTTTGTTTCTTTGTATGTAATGATTATCCTGCCCGTAGCTTTCACTAAACGTTGTTTGAATTTGTAGCTGTCATGAAGGAACAGCACACCAGTACTGTGTTTGTAACATACTCATGAAAATCGTGGAATCATGGCTGGGGTATAAATGTGTTCAAACTACACACACTGTGAGACAGACACAGACAGTTATTACTGGATTAAAACATGCTCAGCAACACACTTTGTAGCAGGGACAGGAAAGTGAGGCACTAAAAGGTCTGCCACTTCTCTTTTATAACAGTAAGGATCCAACCAAGGATAATAATACTGTCGTTTGGTGTGGCAATGGACAACTCATGAGTAAACAAAGAGGAGCGGATGCATTGTGAACCCCAGTGGAAATGGAAAGCCAGATTAATCTGTCCGGATGTTAGATACAGGCCTCACATCATGAGAAGAAAAAGAAAAAAATAATTTAAAAGAGATCCTTAGGGGGGCAAAGAAAGTGGGTGTTTTGTTACTACATTGCCACACCAAGCAACATTATTATTATCAATAGCACATAAAGGGCATGGCTCAGAAATGTATATAAAAATCAAGTTCAGCAGTCTATTAAAACTTTTAAAGTAGAAATCTACCACTTGCTCAAGAAAGAGCATTTTTATGCCTAATGTTTAAAGATGTCAGGGGAAATAGCAGAAGGATATTAGATCCAGAAGTGGGCAGCCAGTTGGAAACAAGTGATCGTGAAAATGGCATTGTTTATTTTCATCTTAATTAAACCTCCAGCCAATAACAGACATGCTGTGATAAAATTTAAAGTTCTAGTGAATTAACAAGAAGGTAATATGACAGAATAATGAGAGAACTGAGACGCTGCTGCTAAAGAAACAAACCTTTCTGTAAAGCAACTATTCAAGTAAAAAAAAACAGTAGCTGTGGTTCTCAAATGAGGTAGCAGAAACCAAGCGGCAATGTAGAGAAACAGAACAAAAAAGACAAATGTAGCTGAATAAACAATCAAAAAAAAAAAAGCAAAAAGCCAAAGAACAGTCTATTCACGTAACATGGGATAAACATGGCTATAATCAGAGGGAATTACTAGGGGGACGAATTAGAAAGGTCTTGTTGTTTGATAGACCCTCTCTGAGCACAGTTGGACCTCCCTGCTTATGCTTGGGGCAATGACTAGTACTGTACTGGAATTTGTACTCATTCACAAATGCAAGGACTTCTTAAAGGATTAAACGGTAGAACAGCCATGCAGACAACATGAGATGCACCAGGATAATCCAAGAATAAATACATTTTATTATGATTAAGCACTTTTGTCTGTGTACAAGTTGTGGAACAAATATTTGCTGCTTTTTTTCCTAACGGATCAGTCCTTTGCTGAACGCACACCCTCCTCTGTAAACAAAAAGATCAGCATGTATTTTTTAACTCGGTGAAATCATGCCTGTACCTTATTTATGGTATTAGAGATTGTTTTATGACACATTTTTCTGTTTAATAGATCAAGTGATAGACAGGATCAGTGATGGTTGTTGGTATTAGTACTGAGTTATAACAATATTTTTTGTTATGCTTTGATGAACAGTAAGGTTTTTCATTTATTTTAAAAGCCCTGTGTTTGCACGGGTTTGTACTTGTTCAAACCAAGCTCCAATGAGTTAGCCGACCAGCCAGTACTCTGATATCTGCATCTGAACCATCTGAGGCTTACAACTAAAGATAAGGTCATTATTGTTTGTATTTCTGCACTTGCTGACTGTCTTTGTTTGTTTTTGCTGATTATTTCTGCAACTGTACAGAATTTTGTCTGTTTTTCAGCCTCTGCATTCAGCTTGTCTTCTGGGCACTTGTACTGTGTAGCATCAACTCCACAGATCCTGCTGAACTGCTGCGTCTAGTTCTGTTTGTTCTTGAATTGAGCACTAAATCTACATAAAAAACATAGAATCAAAGTTCCCTCACTCATCAGTCAGTATACCTGACCATAGGAAGGTCGTCAGCACTCACCTCTCACCACCTTCACCTAACACACAACCAACACATAAACCCACATATGAAGACGTCTTCTCTAAAAACCTACTCAAAGCACAGTGACCTCCCAAACACAAGCACACCACACCACACATATCTCACTTGCAGATAAACACAGGGTGTATAACAACTCACATGACAGTGTCTCACCAAGTAAGCCCTTAAGGCGTAACACAAAAGCAAATATATTAGTCCTAAGTGACTCTATCGTGAGACACACAGATGTGCCAATCACTAGTTTGGATAAGAAGAAGGTCATGGTCAGCTGTCTGTCTGGTGCCAGGATCTGAAACATCACACACGCACTCAAGTCCCTCAGCAGCAAATACTGTTATGACTCTATCATAGTACATGTTGGTGTGAATGACTTGAGACATACCTCTCTGGACTATATGAAGAGAGACATGATTGAGCTCTGGGATTATGTGTCCCAGGGAGGTATGTCCCTAGCTTTAAGCAGCATTCTGCCCTCACCTAGGATGATGCCACAATACAAGCAAAAGAAGATTGACTGTAACAATTGGCTCATTTTTTGTTGTCATTCCAAGCAGATCCAGTTCCTGTCACCTGGGATGATATGGTTGATAGACCTTGATGCTTTGTCAGAGACTGTCTCCACCAGTTACCCCTAGGTTTTCTGCCTCTGGCAAAGGCTCTTGCCTCCCCATGGTGCCGTTTTAGGCAATGTTACAAGTACAAACTTTCTAGCAACAAATTGTTCCTCAAAAACCAACATCAGGGTCATGCTGCTAAATGCTAGGCGTCTTAACTTAAAGCTGCACTCATTGGAAGCTGCCCTTACCTTGGAGAATGCTGATGTCTGTGCTGTCACGGAAACCTGGCTCAAGGATGCAGAGAGCATCAGAGCCATACCAGGTTACAATGTCTTCCTCTTGTTCAAACCATCAAATGAGAGCAGGAAATCCAAAGGAGGAGGAGTATTGATTTTTTTTAAAGACAAATACCCCTCCAGACTGGTAAGGCTAAATGAGACCCTTGAACTACTCCAAGTACAACTTACTGTAGGTAAAACCCCCTCTAAATTATCGCCAGCTATAGGTCTATCTCTATGAACCAGGACACCCACAGTTCTTACCTGGATCTCCTGGAATCCCTCAATGTAACACCTAACACCATAATTCTAGGAGACTTTAACTACCCATTAATAAACAGGTATAACTCCACCTGTACCAATGGTCTCAAACAAAGATTTTTGAACTTTGTGAACTCTAATGCCCTGGATCAGTTGGTGACCCCATCACCAGTAGGGGTTCAAACATTCTGGATCTTGTACTTACGAACATGAGTGACCACTGTACCAACCCAAGTGTACAGTCATCTCTAGTGAGATCTGACCACAGAACAGTCACATTAGAAGTAATAATATCTGACCCTCCCCCAGCTGAAATTAGACTAAAAATCTTCTCCAAAGCAAACTAAAATTGCTTAGAAGAAGATATTACTAGATTCACAACACCTACCCCTACTGATGGCAAGTATACCAACATTGGGGCATATACCACAGCCTTCTATAAACACCTTCACAGCTGCATCAACTCAGCTGTACCCGACAGGATAAAAGTAACCTCATCATGTAAGAACAAACCTGCTTGGTGGACATTCACCTTAAACAGGCTAATAGGAGAAAGAAGCTGCTGTCCAAAAGCAGTAAGAGACGGTCCCCTAACTTAAAGTACTCCCTCCTTGGCTTAAATAAGCAAATAAGGCACATAGTAAAAAAATCCAAAGCTCAGTACAAATCCAAACTGACCACCCTAGCCAAGGATAATCCTAAAGAATTTTTTGGCTATGTCTGAGACCTCAAAGGTAAATCCCAGAGTTGCACAGAACTTGTCATAAATGGCATAATATACACTGAACCTGGTCATATTGCTAACCTGCTGGCTGACAGGTTCAGTGAGAACCCCCCCCCCCGTCTCTGTGCAATATACTACAAGACATTGCTCCTTCATGTCCTCCCCCAGAAATCACTAAGGAACAGGTCCTTAATGCCCTTTGTAAGGCTAAAAATACGGTCTCTATGGGACCAGACAACATCCCTGGATGCATTCTAAATTGCTTTAAGCAAGAATTAACTGCACCCCTGAGTACCCTCTTTAACCATAGTCTAAGCACTGGGTTTTTCTTCCTGTTGATTGGAAAACTGCCATGGGCATCCCCCTCCACAAAAAGGGTTCCTTTGCCAACCCCGAGAAATACAAACCCATAAGTCTGACCAGCCTCATATGCAAGGCAATGGAGAGAGTTATCACGGACCTTATCAACAAGGATATAGGTGACCTCCAAGCACCAGACCATCCCAATTTAGCTTTGTCAAAGGTAGGTCATCCCTCTCCCTCCCTCCCTCCACCCCCGGGGGGCGCAGAGAGAGGTCATGCCTACTAAACTTGGTGAACTTCTTTGAGACAGTCACCAAAACCCTGGATGAAGGAAATCTGTGCACACTGTCTACTTAGACCTAGTGAAGGCCTTTAACACCATTGCTCACTTCCCACTCGGGTATCATTGACAAACTTATCCACTTGCAAGTAAACCAGTATATAGTCAGGTGGGTAGCAAACTGGATCATGAATAGAACACACACAGATAAAGTAGGGACTGTTCATTAACCTTCAGACCAGTAACCATTACCACAGGGCTCGGTGCTAGGGCCACTATTGTTTGGAATATAATTCTCAGAACTACAGGCCAATACAAAGGGCAAGTTGTTAACAAAGTTTGCAGACAACTGCAAACTGGGTGTGATCACTGAATCCCTTAGTGACATTGACACCCTCCAAAAAAAGTCTTACTTAAACCAATGACTGGTGCCAAAGCCACAGGCTCAAGTCAACAACCATCTTCAGTACACAATCTGTGTAAGAGATCTGGGCACACAGGTTGACAGCAACCTCTCATTAGACCACCATGTCTCCACAGTGGTAAGGAAAGCCTTCTACATTGCCCATCTCATTAATAAGGGAATTGCCTCCATAAGATCATAGGCTATTGACCCTGAGGCCCTTACAAGCCTAGACAAGAATTTAGCCCATGTTCCAACAAGTCAGCACCCTATGCCACTGTCCAGCAGGGAGACAGGTGGAATCCCAGGGGTGTATTTTCTGTTCCCTATCCAGTTGTCCAGGTTCCCTTAAAAAGGGTTAATGAGGTACCATGCTTGATGTGGAGAGGGGGTCTATTCCACAAAAGGGGGAGTCTCTGGGACACAAATCTGTCCCACCAAGTCCTATTGATGTCACAGACCAGGTTGAGGTCACGCGTGCAGGTTACTCGAGTTGAGCTTGAGTTGCAGATATGCAGTAGTCCCATCAAGGCGGGGTCTGAGATTGCTTTGTATGCCAGACAGAGGTCCCTCTGGGGAGTCTGTATGAAAATGAGTAGAAGGATAGGGCCTTTAGCCTATCTGTGTAGGGTAGATGTTTGAGGCCCTGGATTCTCCTGGTGAGGAACCTCTGTGGTCTCTCCAGCTGCTGCATGTACTTTGTGAGGTACATGCTAAAAGGGGCATTGACTCAATAATGGGTCTTATATGGGAAGAATGCAGGGCTGTTATGACCACCTTGTCCCTGGATGAGATACCCGTACTAATGAGGTGGGCCATCCAGAAAAAAAGGAGGTTATAATTCCCCTCTTCTCCTCCCTCAACAGACCTATTATAGAGTACAATGCACCCTTTGGTATGTTCCTCGCCAGTCACCTGCAGCAATTGGAGAGACCTCAGAGGTACCTTACAAAGAAAATTCAAGGTGTCCAACACCTGTCCTATGCTAATAGATTGAAATCCCTGTCACTATACTCTGTGTCATACAGACTGCTCAGGGATGATCTCTGCCCAGCGTATACAGCAACATGGATCTCACCATGATGGAAATGCTATCAAGACAAACGGCATCCACTGCACCCTCTCCAGTGACCTCAACATGAGAAATGTTATTAACACCCGCTGCACCCACTCCAGTGACCGCAACATGAGAAACGTTATTAACAGACCCTGCTGGAGAGACAGGTTCATCTCCCAGAGGATACCCTTACTTTGGAATATAAGCTTCCAATCCAAATAAAGCAGAGCCCTTCCCTAACCCTTTTCAAGTGAAATCTGGATGACTCCATGGGGAATCGCAAATTCACCCCGGCGTGTCACCTGTGCCCCTTTTTGTCAGGGGCAGCAGTTGTTGAGCCAGGCCTACTTATAGCACTATTACAAGGGGGGAAACTTGGCTAGGCTTGTATGGACCTCAGGGTCATTAGCCTAGCAACCTCCTACGATCCTATGGACATCATCATGAGTTGGACCGCTTTTTTTTTTTTTAAATATAGTTATGTTTTAAGTGTTTCAGTGACAACACTTTTTGATAGGGAGAGGAATAGAAAATTAACTAATGAGCACTCAGTTTTATGTGAATTCCAACGAGTGCTTAAATTTCTTGACACTTGACTTTATGTTAAAAATAAGGTATTTTTGCAATATTTGATATATAAGAACCACGTGTTGCATTTTTAGAGCTGTTGTGTGACTCATATTGAGATAAAATGTAGAAAAGGTTTAGAGAGTGAATCATAACACTGCTCAAATGAAGTTTTTATTTATAAGGAATATAGCAAGCAATCCAATTCAAAATGTTAAGAGCATTGTACATAAAGTTTTGATGCCGTATAAGACCAATGGATTGATAAATACACTTTATACTATTAAATAAACTCATATTATTTTGTGTTCAAAGCAGTGTACCTTTGTAACTAGGTATGCAGTCAATATCCATGGAGTCAGGAATGTTTTATTTGTGCACTGAAATATACTTAGGAGTGATTAAAACATAAGAAATATTGTGCCTGATAGTCTAAACATTATTTTTCAGAAAAAAAAACATGACTTTTAAGGATTCATTTACATCACTGTATTATGGTTCAGTTAATTCTGTACAAGGGGCATTTCCTTGTGGGTATTGTAATTCCTGTAAACATGCAAAAAACAGTAATAGGTTTACATATTTTGAAAACAGTCAAATATATATTTTTTAACTGACTTCTTTTTTTAGCAGTCAAAATTTGGTTTATAGTGTTATGTGCCATTATGGATCATTTTACATAAGAAAGGCAATGTGTGTATTTAGACAAAGGATATCAAAATATGTATTAGATATTATTAAGGGAAATAAACAAAACACACTAATGGCATGGCTGGAAATGGATCATAAATTCTGTTTTATATGTTTTTGTGAGTTGTATACAGTAATAAGCATGCTAGCTGGATATCAGTAACATTGTACTGTCTAATAAAAGGCAGTAGCAAAGCACTCTGAATGCCTGTTATAACACGGCTTAAATGACAAGTTTCTGCGGTTCCTCTATTGAAAATGAAGACAAGACAAGAGAATTTCATTTGTATAATATGTACGCAAATGACAACGTTTCATGTCTTGATATTTTAGAAAGCATTTTTAAAACTTTATTTGAAATGTGTTTCATTATGATCAGAAAACACTGTATATGCTTTAGTGGTATAAAACATACACAGATTTATCCTGCTCATCATTTACTTTAATATGTACTCTGTAGAAATGTATTACTGTCATTATTCAATTTTAGCAGCTTCCTAACACTTGGAACCAGGATTTATGTTATTTATTTATTTATTTAACATTTGTTGACCGGGTTAGTCCGACTAAGCCAAAGCTCTTTTTCAGCAGAGGCCTGGGGAGAAAAGCTCCACAATTACAAAGATTAAGTACAAAGACATGTATTAAAACAAGTATAAAAACCAGCACGGTTACATCAAACATTAAAAGGGAGGTAACATAATATGTAGTAACAGATTTACAACCCTGGAGAGTATTTATATTTCAAGCATCATTCAAAACAAGCTGTAAAATCTTTTCAGTGCATTTGACTGGAGTTAAAAAGTAACGTGCAGAACAGCCGCTGTTCAAAAGTGATTACATTTAATTGTAGGATATTAGCGAAGTAGAAGAAGGGTAGGGGGTTAGGTGGGAGGGAGGTGATTAGTATGGGAAGAATCATTCGGGGGAGGGGGTGGTTACAGAGACAGATCCATGACTTGTTTAGGTAGTTTCTGACAGCAGTTTTGAATTTCTGTGGACGACTGATATTTCTGATATCTAGAGGAAGTTTATTCCAGAACTGGGCTGGGGAGTAGCAGTATAGATTTTGGCATAATTTTGGTTTTGGCCTGTAGATTTGGAGTTTTAGTTCACAGCTTCTTAGAGACCTAGGAGGGGAGTAAAAGGAAATAACAGAGGTACTGTTGGGAAAGGAGGGTACATGCAAAATAGAGTGTATCATTTGAAGTTGAGAAAGAAGCAGATAGTGAACAAGTTCTAGCCAGTTTAACCTTCTAACAACAAGGCAGTGAAGTGAGTGGTAGGAATGATCTGCCGCAAATCTAGCAACTTTATTGTATGTGGATTCAAGCTTTGTTAGGAGAGCGGTTTAAAGTTTAGTAAGGATTTGTGAGCCATACAATAGAGTGGGGAGGAGGTAGGCATGAGACAGGGATATTTTTGTTTTACTGGTTAAAAATTTTTTGTTCTTGTTAAGTAGTCCAAGTTTTTGGTGGGTTTTCTTAATGTTGTTTAGGACGTGCAGATCGAATTTGAGGTGGTCATCAGTGATAGAGAAGGAGGATTTAAGATGGTTCATTGTTTTAGGGATAAAAAGTAGGAGCTTAGTCTTTTTAAGATTTAGAATTAGATGGTGCTGAGAAAGCTATTTTCAATGGCTAAGAAGGATTTTTTTTTTCATTGGATTAAGGTCGGTGAGGGAATCGGCTATGAGGATAACGGTAGCGTCATCAGTATATTGCACCAGTGTTGACTGTGGGCAAGACGTATGTAGTAGATTGGTAAAGGTGTTAAACAGTAAAGGACCAAGGATCGATCCTTGGGGGCACCTATCTTGACTGGTAGAGATTCATTTTATAGGTTCATAGGTAGGTACTAGGCTATCGGCCCAATGGCCTACGTAAGCCTAGCCAACAGGGTTCCCTGGCTTACGCCACTCAAGAAAGTTATTTTCCTGTGCCACTGTTGAGCAGAGACACATAAGTGATCCCCGGGGTGTATTTCCTATTTCCCATCCACTCATCAAGATTTTTCTTGAAGAGTGCTAATGAAGAACTTTGCTTGACATTTTGGTGAAGAAGTACCCATTTTGCCATTATTAAACTTTAATGGTGGTAGGATTACTGCCCTGAACAAAGTATGTTGTCATAAATATGAGCCGAATTATCACTAGGTTGCACATTTTGCAGCTGGAAATTCACATTCTGCATGCGCATCAAGATATGGGCATCCCTGAAATGGAGAAAATTCTCTGCTATACTGGAGTACCTGCAGTCCCTGGTTGCAGGTTTGCTCATTTAAAAAAATGCATTCGAGCATAGAGCTAGCATAACACCTCATGGTTTACACCAAGGAAATTAGGGTAATCTGGGGTGATGCTTCTTGCGCCCACCTGTAGACACTGAGCATTCATTGTGGTGGTACGTCACCTATGCGACAAAATTCCTGGTCACCTGGGTATAAATGTTTTACTGTAAAAAAACATTCTAACAAAAAATCAAGTGGAGGTGTCATGATAGGGTTTAAAGATTGTTAAGAGAACTGTGATTATTAAATGTACAATTGTGTAACCATGACAATAAAGACAACACTAGAACAGATAACAATTGTTGGAGTGTATAAACCACCAAAGTCAAGTGCTGATACCTAGAGACATTCATGCATTTCTTGCCGAAACGCAGGAGGGAAAATAATAATGTCTGGGGGGGCTGAAATTTACCACAAATAAAGTGGAGTAATATTGGTTCAACAACGTTAGTAAGAACATTACTAACAGAATATGTTCAGCAAAAGTGATTATTTCAGATTATAAAAGAACTAGTAGGGAAAAGAACACACTGGACATTGTTTATGTTCTGTAACGTCAGCTCAAGTGTGACCACCGTTGATGTGCAGACATCATGGGGTTATAAAGGTTCATTTGCTGCTAGATAATTCTGCCAAACTGAAATCTAAACCAATGCACAGGTTAACTACAGACTATATGGAATCAAAACAGTCACTATATAAAACTAATTGGAGTGAGGTGTTGATTGGAAAAACTGCAGAAGGACTATGGCAAGTTTTGGAAGTGAAACTGAATGCAAAAATCAGGATTTAGACACAGAAAGTCAGGAAGCTGTATTTCCATCAGAACAAGATACTTAATTAAGATGAAAGATAAATATAAGAAATGGAAACAAGTTGTATTATATCTCTGAAAACTGAAACAACCTGGACAGATAAATTAAACACAGTGTAAGCCAAGACTGAGAATATTTTGAATAAAATTTACATAAAGATATTGAGCTTAATAGGAAACAATTTTATAGCTACATAGAATGATAGGAGTAAAGACATACAGATCAATAAACTTTGTGTAGATTCTAAAACCGGAAGGTGGCAATACATTGTGCTAGTAACATCCAGGTAACTTCAGATATTGAAATTAAATCAGATTGTATTGAAAAAGAAATACACAAACTGGACCCAAACAAAGCATAGAGAGGAGATGGAATTAGTAATAATGACCTGAGAACACCTCAGCATGAACTTAGAGTACCTTTATATCTGCTATTGACTAGGTCATTTACGCATGGGAAAAGTACGTAAGACTGGAGACATGCACTTGTTAAATCCATCTTTACGAAACAGATGAATAGGGCAAACCCAGAGTTATACAGACCCATACATTTACTTTCTCGTTGTTAAGAAATAATGGAGAAGATTATTTTGGGTACATTTTAGTCCGAATCAGAAAGGTTGGGACTTGAAATCATATATCAACATACATATGTTGAAAATAGACCTTTAACCACCTGTGACATGATGTTCTACAATAATATAATAACAGATATTAATGACAAATTGCTCTGTGATATAATTTCCATAAACTTCAGCATTTGATAGGGTCATACACAAAACACTGATCAATAAATAACAACTAGGTATTAATGTACTCTTGATAAGATAGACAGCTTCATGGCTTACAAATAGGGCATGGCAAATACAGCAACTGGATGGGTGAAATCCAAGGTTGCAGTCAGGGTATCCCACAGGGCTCTATACTACGCTCATACTTGTTTAGATTGTATCTTTCAGAGCTATCTTTTTCATATGAAATGTTCTACAGTCTGCATGCAGATGACTTGAAAATGGATAAACTGATTACATCTATTACAGATAGGGCACATTGGCAAAACGGTTTACTATCACATTTCTGAATCGAACTCCGTCTACTGCACTTTTGTCAAACACGGAAATTCGAAAATGGTAATGTCGGACATCAAAAGCCAATCTAGGAATGGTTTTAACATGGGTCGAGATAGGTGTTCACTGTTATTGCTGAACTACAAACCTCTCCCCTATCTCGACCCATGTTAAAACCCATTCCTAGGTTGGCGTTTGGTGTTCGACATTACCGTTTTCAAATTTCCATGTTCAACAAAAGTGAAGTTGATGGAATTTGATTCATAAATATGATAATAAACCGGCAAAACAACATGACTAAAATGACCACTTGATCACAGGTGAATAACATGATGATAACTACATGAAAACTAAGCATAAGAAATATGGAAGACGTAACATGAAAGGTGAATATTTAATGTAGTGTATAGTCATTGAAATGGTAGAGTCCTTTATGGGGTATATGGGTGGATCCTGCTTTAAGTTTTTCTAAACATATCAACTGATTGGTTATAGTTATAAAACTATAGGCAGTATAAAAGGATTTATAAAAACAAGGAAATTAGAAATGATGACATCATCATGTGTGAGTTATATTAGGCCCAGACTAGAGTGTGGAATAACAATATGAAAATCTTATGAGGAAACAAGCATGAATATGAATAAATTGAAAAGAATACAGTGAAAATATACCAGGAGCATTCATGGATGTGAAAATCTAACTTATTATGAAACATTAATATAACTAAATTTGTACAGTGTTTCATGTAGATATTTAAGAGAACACCTTATTCAGGTATATACAGCATTTAGAGACAACTATCTCTGGGAATGTTTGGGGTTATCAAATAGTAGTACAGAATCCTCAGACAACCTGTACAGGAGATTGGATACCCCCCCCCCCCGTGTTGTAGAAGGAAGTAGTAGTCCACGAGAATAAAAAAGAAACTATGCTATAGAACTTTCTATAGAAAGCCTGCAGCAAATGGAGAACAAAAAATGTGCCCTCAGTTTAGAAGAAAATGAGCTAAGAAAAGAGCTGATGATTTAATAGAGATAGAGAGACATATTAAGATCAATGAAAGAAATAGACTGCAGAAGGTCAATAAAACCCAGTAAGTTAGACGATTGATAACACAAATAAACACAGTAATTAAGTCTGGGTCTATATCAGAATATCGAAAACTTACTTACCCGAACACCTAAACGCCGACACATATTCCGCGGACCGCAAATTCACCGAATGCTCTAAACTGCGAAATTCAAAAACTCGAAATGTCATAGTTGTCCCATCCCACCATACTACCTACACAAACAAACTAAATAAACCACATACATGCACTAAATAAAACCCTACTTCTAACCCTAAACTAAACCCTACTTCTAACCCTACACTAAATCTTTCATATACCACAAGTATGCACTTAAACCACACCCTAACCCTAAGGTCGTAACTATCGCACACTTACCTTAAAAAAGCTATACCCAAACAAACAAAATAATCCACACACATACACTTAATAAAACCCTACTTCTAACCCTACACTAAATCTAACATACATTACCATCTATGCACTTACCTTAACCCGCACCCTAACCCTAAGGTTCATAACTATCGCACACTTACCTTACGGAACTATACCGTGGATGGACCAAACATGACGAATCGACATTTTGAATTTCGTGCTTCAGGACGATCGATGTTTTTGCGGTTCGATGAAGTCATGTTGGCGTTTAGGTGTTCAGGTAAGTAAACTTTTGATATTTTGATACAGACCCATTAAGACTGCCAGTACAGATCCATGCAATATGACAGAAGTAAACAGGATCTATTACTGTACAACTAAATTAATAACTGATAAAATTCTACCACAAAAACACAGGGTAGTGAGGGAAAGGAAGGGGAGAAATCGAATACCATCATGGAAGTATTGAATAGAGAAAAATATAAAGCAATTAAGACAAAGTGTCACTGTTAGAAGAGTATAGAAGAGGGAACAGATCAACAAAAATACTCAGAAAGATCGACATGATAAAAGCAATGAGCAGTATTATAATGGATCAGAATCTATCATGCTCTGTTGGAAATAATAAACTAAAAATATCAGCACAGGCAAAAAAAATTAGAAGATACACAGATAAATATAAAGGAAAAGTACAAAATAAGCAATTTATTGATGACCCAAAAAAGTTTTATAGAGAATTGATAAACAAGGTAAAAGGAATTGAAAGACCACCAAAAAAAGAAGAAACAGAAGCATTTGGAGAAGTATCTATGAAGATCTTGTGGAACATAAAGATGCTAAATGGATAGAAGAAGTAAAAGAAAGAATAAGAAGTTTAAAGGTGCAGGATATGAAATGGGATGAAGTAACTGCCAGAGAGATTGAAACAAAGTTAAGAAAAGCCTCTAATTGGAAAACCCCAGGCCTAGATGCAGTACCTAACTTCTGGTTAAAAGTATTAACATCTTTGCAGGAAGATTTAGCCATGAGTAAGAACTATTTATATGTGCACCCCTAACAGACACCAACCTGGCTAACAACAGGAAAAACAATGTTCCTACGTAAGAGTGAACCTGCAAGCTACCCTAAAAACTAGACACCAATAACTTGCCTTCTGACAACGTATAAACTATACACTGGAATTGATGCAGAGAGAGTTTATAGTCATTTAGAAAAAAACTCAATTATGGCAGTAGAACAAAGGGGCAATAAAACAAAGTCATACGGAACAAAGGATCAGTTGTTGTTAAAGAAAGTCACGGTGGAGAACAGTAAAAAGGGGAAGAATCGAAATATGGCATGGATTAACTACAAAAATGCATTTGATTGTATCCCACATTCATGGATAAAACAGTGTTTAAAATGTATAAGATAACAGCCTACACTGATAAACTACATCACAGCAACGATAAAACAGTGGCAAACCACTATGCAGTTAAGCCATGGTAAAGGGCAAATTATTATTCGAGGGATAAAAATCCAAAGGGGGATATTCCGGGGTGACTCTGTCACTGTTCCTCTTTTGTCTTGCCCTTAACCCATTAAGCTGTCTGCTTAACAGATCAGGTCATGGCTATAATTTGGCTCCCAGAAAGCAACAAAGTGTAAAGACTTCTCAACTTCTCTCTGTCGATGATTTAAAACTGTATAGTTCATCCAATGAGGAACTGAAAACGCAACTGCAAGTTGTCAAAACTTTTTCAGATGATATAAGAATGTCCTTTGCTCTTGATAAATGTGCAAAAGCAACCTTTAAAGCAAGAAAACTGCAACACCAAGAAAACATCAGTTTGGGACAAGAATGTGATATAAAAGAAATCGAGCAAGACGGAATGTATAAATATTTTGGAATTGAAGGATCAACAATAAAACACAAGCACATGCGAATAAAACATAGTACGGAATATTTTAGAAGACTTAATCCTGAAAAAAGTGTTGCCATCTAGGAACAAAATTCAAGCTATAAACCAATTTCTCTTCATGTCATAACTTACAGTTTTGGAGTGATTGACTGTCTCCAAAATGTGTTGGATAGATTAGATAGGAAAATAAGAGGGATGCTTCATGCTCTTCAAATGATTTATAAAATCACTGCATACCAAGATTATATATTCCATTTTCCAATGGAGGTATGGGCCTACTTAAAATTGATTACATGTATAGATCTGCAATTGTGGGACTGCATACATATCTGCTGACCTCACAAGACCCAAATGTAGTGAAAGTTTTGAAACATGAGGAGACTAAATCTAAGATGACTTCCCTTCTCAGTCTAGCAGAAGGATGTCGGCAAGTAGCAGGAATGGAAATCAAACCAGAAGTAGATAAAAATCAGGCAGCAACTGAATGTGCCAAAAACAAAAGAAAGAATATAAGGTGAAGGATCAGATGAGAAGGCAAGAAATAAAGAAAATGCATAAATATAGTTGCAAGTATAGAAAACTCCTGGAAGAACCCCATGTTGATCAGGATCAAATGCAGAAATGGTTAAGGAGAGGCAAATTCAAACCAAAAGATGAAAGGTTAATATTGGCAGCCCAAGACAGTGGACTACATACACATTGGCTTACAAAGTTTATTGAACATGGAGAAACAGACAAGTGTAGGTTTTGTATAACAGAATTGGAAACAGTCGCACACCTTGCTGCTGGTTGTGACATACTAATGGCAGAAGGACTGTATACTGAAAGTCATAATAATATGGCAAGTCTGTTGCACTGGGGATTCTGCAAACAATATGGTAATTAATTGGCTGAAAAACACTAGAAACATGAGTCACAAAGCATCTTAGAAAATTATAAAGTTTTTATCACATGGGATCATCCATTACCGACAGTTCAAAAGATAGATGGTAGAAAAACGAATATAGTGGTCAAAGAAAAGAAGACATAAGTAGCATAGATCATTGAAATCACCACACCCAGTGACTACAGTGTCTTGCGTACAGAGAGACACAAAGTCATAAAATATCAGGATTTTCAGGCAGAAATGAGAGCAATGTGGAAGAAAGATACCCAGAAAGTTCCAATAGTAGTAGGAGCAATGGGTCTTATACAAAAGAATATACATTCATATTTAAATATGTTACCAATACATGTAACTCCATATGAATTGCAGAAGGAGTCATTACTGGGCACATTGTGGGTACTGCAAAGAGTACTTCTGGCTGGCATCAAAGAGTGAAACGATACTAATTCAATGAACTTTAATTTTACTTTGACTTAGGAATGGGATCCATTCCCATCATGGTATTACAAACCCAAAAGATTTGGAGAAATTTAAAACAGTGATGAGAGTGGATGGCCACTCTGTTGTAGAAGGAAGTAGTAGCCCACAAAAATAAAAAAAAATGATAGGCCAAACAAAGAGCCATAAAGACGATAGAGTGGACTATTGAGAATAAGAAAGAAATTATGTATTGTTACTATTGTGCAAGAAGCCCACAATTTCCAGACAGAAGTTATATCAAAAAATTAAGAGATAAACTAGGGGAAAGAAAAATGCTTTCCAAGAAAAATTGTCAGAAGCATCAAATAAAAATGTGTGTTCATTAGTACAACAGATTTATGAAAACATATAAAACATATAGGCCGAGAAACCTTGGGCTGTTTGGAAAAAGAAGTGACTGAGGAAGTGTGAAAATATAAAGAACAAAATCTAGAGATTTTTGAAAGGTATAAAAAAGAAATATGGGAATGAAAAAGAAAGAGATATCTGATATGGTGCAATATTTATGCAAAGGAGAAAGCCAAATTAATCAATACAAAAAAGCAGCCCCAAAGCCCCATATTCGAAGAGCAATACAGGCAAAGGCATCCAGATATGGAAAATTTCACAATACAAAAATAAGATCACAAAGAGTGAACATAGAACAGAAGATTAGTAAAGTCGAAGTTAAAAAAATAGAAGTTGAAGTTATGGAATACCTGTGAAGTGAAGGATTTAGTGTAGAAAGGTTAACACAGGTTATATCACAGCATGATGCAACAATGAGTCCCCCAAGTAAGAAGAAACGGAAGGAGCAGGAGACGTCTGAAGAAGAATATGGACATGAGAAACAAAAAGAGATTTAATATGGTGCAGTATTTTTACAAAGGAGAAAGCAAAACTAATCAATACAAAATTACCAACACCAAAGGTATTTGAAGAGAAATACAGGCAAAGGCATCCAGATATGGAAAATTTTACAATACAAAAAATAAGAAGATAAACGGGAAAAGTAAAAAGAGAATAACTAATGGAGAAGATGAAGAGGTAGAAGCTGACGTTATGGATTCCTTGCGAAGTGAAGGATTTAGTGTGGAAGGTCTAGCTCTTATCGCATTAGGGCAGGATGGAACGATGGATTCCCAAATTAAGGAGGGACCAGTGGAGTGGGAAATGTCTGGTCAGTTGCCATGTGAAGATACTTTGGAGCCTTCTGTGGAAAACCAGTGCAGGGGTTCAGTTGGAGATGCACAGTAAGGGAAGAAAGAGGATACTGTGGCAACTCTGACACAGTCAGTGTTGTGGAGTGATAGGCCAGTGAGTTCCAATATGAAAGTGGAACAGATGACACACAATGAAACTGAAGAGAAGGTGCCACAGGAAGAAGCTCTGGAACTTTCTGTAGAATGTTACAGGAAATGGAGAACAAAGAATGTGGCCTTAGTTTAGAAGAAAATGACCTAAGACAAGAGTTGCTTGATTTAGTAGAGGTGGACAGACATATTGAGATCAATGAAATAAATCATGGGTCATAGGATCATAGGAGGTTACTCGGCTAATGGGCCTAGGGCCATTACAAGCCTAGCCAATTTCTGCCTTATGTCCACCATCAGCACCTGTTGCCCCTGTCCAAGAGAGACACATATGGAACCCCTGGGGTGAATTCACA
This sequence comes from Protopterus annectens, assembly GCF_019279795.1. Classification (NCBI taxonomy): domain Eukaryota; kingdom Metazoa; phylum Chordata; order Ceratodontiformes; family Protopteridae; genus Protopterus; species Protopterus annectens. Next base: position 497,833,525 of record NC_056742.1, read on the forward strand.
GTTACCCATCCAATCATCTAGATTCACTTGAAGAGGGCCAAAGAGGTGCTCTGATTGACATGAATTGGGAGTCTGTTCCACAGGTGTGGTAACCTCTGGGAGACAAATCTCTCCCTCCAGCAGGTTCTATTAATATCACATATCAGGTGGTCTTTAGAGCAAGTAACTTGCAAGCCATTGGACTTATGGATATGCAGCATTTCCAATAAACCAGAGTAAGGGACTGCCTTATACTCAAGGCAGTGGCCATTTTCCATTCAGCTGGGATGCAGCCGGTGCTTAGACTATGATTGAAAGAAGTACCTAATGGTGTTATTAATTCTTGTTGGAGGCCTTATAGGATGCAGCCTGGGATGTTATCAGGTCCCATATATGCTGTGTTTTTGGCCTTAGAGAGCATTTACGACCTGCTCCCTAGAGATACAAGCTGGAGGACAGGTGGAAGGAATGTCATGGGGTATGTGTGGTGGGGACAGGGGAGTGAAGTTTTCACAGAACCTGTCGGCTAACAGGTTTGCTATACCCACAGGCTCAGAGTATGTGGTATCATTAACTACCAGTCTGGCACAAATCTGGCTCTTTCCTTTTAGGTTACAGATATAACTAAAGAATGCCTTATGGTTGTCCTTAGTTGAGGACGATAATTTGGATTTATATTTTGCATTGGACGACTTCACAAGAAGATTTATTTGCTTGTTTAAGCTGAGGAGGGAGTTTTTCCATTTTAGGCCTGCTCCCTCTTACATTTGGACAACAATTTCTTCCTCTTAGGGTAAAGCCTGTTAATGGCAGTTGTCCACCAGGCAAGTTTGCTCTTGATTGAAGAGCTTGTTTTGGTCCTATAAGGTATGGCCACATCAATGCAGTTATACAGGTGTTTGTAAAAAGCATTGGTGTAGGACTCAACATCATTGTCAGTTCCATCTGGGGGGGAGGTGCAGTGAAGTTATTTATATCATCCTTTAGAAGGATATGATCTGCTTCGGAGAAGTCTTTTTAGTTTAGTTGCTACTGGGGGATGGAGCATTTTGATAGTTACTTCAAATGGGGCTGATTTGTGGTCAGATCTGACAAAGGAAGACCCCACAGTGGGGGTGCTGCAGCAGTCCCCCATATTGGTAAGCACCACATCCAAGATGGTGGTGCCCTAGTTGGGGTGTCCACCAGCTGTTCCACAGCACTGGAGTTAATAAACTCAAGGAAACTTTGGGCAAGTGAGTTTGAGCATGAGTAATTTGCCCAGTCAATGGACGGACAATTGAAATCACCCAGAAACATGGTGTTTGATTGTATCTTGATGGATTCCTGTAGATCCAGGTAGGTAGGGTGGGTGTCTTGATTCATGGAGGGGGTCCTGTAGCTGGCAATGACTTGAATAGGTGTCTTACCAACAGTTAGTTGTACCTGAAGTGTCTCCAGGTAATCATGCTGTTTAACCAATCAGGGGGTGTATTTATCTTTAATGAATATTGATACACCATCTCCTATAGTCTTTATGCCTTCCAGTCAGGGCCTAAAAGTGTGGTAGGAGGTGTAACCCGGTATGACTGGGATGTTCTCCACAGCCCTGAACCAGGTCTCTGTGACCACATAGATGTCAGTGTCTTTCAAGGTGAGGCCTGCTTCCAGTGAGTGCAGTTTCATGCTAAGACTCCTAACATTTAGCAATGTAACCTTGAAGTTGTTATTTGATGACATTTTTTTATGTATGGAATTTTGTCCTTGAGACATTGCCTAAAAAAAACACCATGGGGGTGGCAAGAGCCTTTGCTGGTAGCTGAAATCCCAGAGGTTACAGATGAAGGCCATCTCTGTCAAAGCATCGAGGTCTATCGATCATGTCATCCCAAGCCGACAGATACTGGATACCCTTAGAATGACACCAGAAACTAAGCCAATTATTGAACTGAATGATTTTCTGTTCATACTGCGGTATCAGCCTAGGTGAGGGTAATATGCTGCTCAAAGCTAGGGACATACCTGCCTGTGACTCATAATCAGGGAGGTCAGTCATGTCTATCCTCATGTAGTCCAGGGAAGTACATCTCAGGTCATTCACACCATGTACTGTGACCAAATCTTAATGATATTTCTTGTTCAGAGACTTTCCTGGCACCAGAAAGATAGCTGACCATGACTTTCTTCTTGTTCAGCCTGGTGAGGGGGATGTCTGTGTGTCTCACTATAGAGGTTTGTTTAGTATGTATGTGTTTTGGAAGTCTCTGGTGTTGAGGCAGATTTTTTTGTGAGTACATACGCATATGTTGGTCTATGTGTATGCTGTGTGTCATGAGTAGGAGTTGGGGTAGGTGGTCTGACAACACGCTCTGTATTGTTATCTTGCAAGAGACGGCTGTGATTCCAGAGTTATAATGTAGGTGCATGTCCCACAAATGGTACAGGAATGATTTAGAAGTAGAGGTTGCCAGTGTAAATTGAGGCAGTTGCTACACTACCTCAGTAGACAAATGTCAACCAGGCTGGTTGTTGAAAAGGAACAAAACTGGCAGTTCATGGTCCTAGGAATAGTCTTGGTCTGGCTATAACAGTTGAAGAGGGAATCCAGCAGGGAAAGGTGTTAGTAGGTTTAGGTGTGAAGAGCTCTGGTTTAGGTAATATTTGCGAGGCCAGAGAGCAGGTGTCTGGAATTGTCAATCCCTCTGTGCAATAGTGGGTGATGCTGCACATTTGGCAAACAGGCACAAACAAGCAGAAACTGGTTCAAATACATGCTTTTTAAAGCAGAAAAACAGGAAACAGCCAAATTCAAATTATCCAATCAAAATGCCTTAAACATAGACCTGCAACAAAAGCTTTATATAGATCAGTCCAAACTGTACCATCCTGCCATGAGGGCATGGGGGGGGGCCTTTCCAGACAAAAGATTAACTGTTTTACAAGCGCCAAAGGTCACAAACAATACTAGATTCAGCAAAAATAAATAAGCACTTATATGCAGCCTCTCAGGAGGTATTTGGAAAACAGTAGAGGAAGGGCAGAAGGCCTAACTCACTGCAGGTGTGAGCAAACAAGCAGAAATGAGAGGCTACAAATGTTGTTGTTCTTCTTGTTCTTCTTTCGACTTTTCCCGGTTAGGGTTTGCCACAGTGGAACTCCAGTCCACTAATGATTGGCAATAGATTTTTACAGTGTTGAGGTGTCAGCCCGACGCCCAACCTTCATCAAAGGTGCGCCCATTCACGCATGTCTTTCGAATGCCACCCGACCGCGGGGAGGACATGCAGACTCCACACAGAAGGCACTCCAGCTGAGAATCGAATGGGAGAACCTCTTACTGTGAGGTGACAATGCTACCGCTGCACCACCACAGCTTCTCGAGAGACTACAAATAAAAGTGCTTATTTTCAACTGCTTTGTGCACTTTCTGATTAACTAAAACATTATTTGCTGCATATCTGTTTGTTTAAACTGGGCAGCTGTATTTTACTGCATTTTTTAGATTGTCTGCTAAATTAATTCCTTTTACAACTGTAATTACTGTTCCTCTGCTTGTTTCGTTCATTCTACTTCTTTGCTGCACTTGAAAAACATAGACTAGGTTCAGCTGAATCTAGTATTGTTTGTGACATTTGGAGTTTGTAAAACAATTACTCTTTTGTCTGATGAGGCCCCTCCCCCATACAGGAAGGTACAGTTTGGACTGATCTAGCTAGAGTTACTGTTGCAGGGCTCTGTTTAGAGCACTTTGATTGGATAATCTGAATGGTTGCTTCCTGTGTTTGAACCACTTTGTGCTTGCTTGTGTCTGTTTGCGCATAGCGCAGCATCACACACTACTGCGCAGAGGGATTTCTGGTTACAGGGGCCTGCTCTCCAGCCTCACAAATACCACCTAAACCAGAGCTCTTTGCACTTAAGCTTAATATTCCCTTCCCCTGCTGTAATCTCTCTTCAAATTTTATAGCCAGACCAAGATTATCCCTAGGACCATGAACTGTCAGTGTCCCTCCTTTTCTCCTATCAGCCTGGGTGACATGGGTCCACTGAGACTGTAGCAACTGCCTCATGTACACTGACAAACCCCCAACTTCTAAATCATTGCTGCACCGTTTGTGAGAGAGGCACCTACATTACAAATCTGGAATCACACCTCTCACGAGCAATAGACAGCAATACAAAGCAAGTTGCCAGCCCATGTACCACAACTCCTGCTCATGACACACAGCATGCACATAGACCAACATATGTGGAAGTACTCACAAAAAAATCTACCTAAACACCAGAGACCTTCAAAACACATACATACTAAACCAATCATAACACCAAAAACACACAATACACATAATGATACAAGCACAAGTGTCTCACCATCAAAGCCCGTAAGGCAACACACATCCACTCCAAATATCTTAGTCATAGGAGACTCTATAGTGAGACACACAGACATCCCCCTGACCAGGCTGACCAAGGAGAAAGTCATGGTCAGCTGTCATTCTGGTGCCAGGATTCATCAGATCATGCACACACGCAAGTCTCTCAACAACAAGTACCATTATGATTCAGTCATAGTACATGTTGGTGTGAACGACTTGAGATGTACTTCCCTGGACTACATGAAGAGAGACATGATTGAGCTCTTTGCTTATGTGTCCCAGGCAGGTATGTCCCCAGCCTTGAGTAGCATATTACCCTCACCTAGGATGATACCGCAGTATAAACAGAAAATCATTGACTTCAATAATTGGCTTAGTTTCTGGTGTCATTCTAAGGGGATCCAATTTCTGTCACCTGGGATGACATGATCGATAGACCTCAATGTTTTGCCAGAGATGGTCTTCATCTGTCGCCCCTGGGATTTCAACTACTGACAAAGGTTCCTGACAGCGCCATAGTGCCTTTTTAGGCAACTTCACAAGGACAAAATTCCCAACATAAAAATTTAATCAAAAAACAACCTCAGGGTTATGCTGCTAAACACTAGGAGTCTTAGCATGAAAGTGCACTCACTGGAAGCAGTCCTCACCTTGTTAGGAGCTGACATTTGTGCAGTCACAGAGACCTGGTTCAAGGCTATAGATAGCACCCCAGCCATACTGGGTTACACCTCCTACCACACATTCAGCCCATGAATGGAAGGCATGAAAACTAATGGAAACAGTGTATCAATATTCATTAAAGATAAATACACCTCCTGATTGTTTAAACAGTATGATTCCATAGAGACACTTCAAGTGCAACTAACTGTTGGTAGGACACCTATTCAAGTTATTGCCAGTGACAGAACCCCCTCCATGAATCAGGATACCCACTCTGCCTACTTGGATCTACTGGAATCCATCAAGATAAATCTGAGCATCATGGTTCTGGGTAATTTCAATTACCCATCCATTGACTGGGTAAATTACTCATGCTAAAACCCACTTGCCCAAAGTTTCCTCGAGTTCATTAACTTCAGTGCCCTGGACCAGCTGGTGAACATTGCAATTAGGGGACCAACATCCTAGATCTGGTGCTTACCAGTATGTGGGACCTCTGTAGCACCCCCACTGTAAGTTCTTCCCTTGCCAGATCTGACCACAAATCATTCTCATTCAAAGTAACTATCACACCTGAACCCCCCCCCCCCCCCCCAGTAGCAACTAAACTAAAAAACTTCTCCAAAGCAGGCTTTACAATAAGAGGAAAAAACTTTTCTCCAGAAGTAAGAGGGAGCATGCCCTAAACTGCAGGCACTCCCTCTTCAGCTTAAACAAGCAAATAAGACTTCTTGTAAAGTCCTCTAAAGCAAACTATGAATCCAAATTAGCATCCTCAGCTATGGATAACCATAAGGTGTTATTTAGTTACATCCGTAATCTAAAAGGTAAGATCCAGATTTCTGCAAACTGGTAGTTAATAATACCACATACACTGACCCTGTGGACATAACAAACCTGTTAGCTGACAGGTTCTGTGAAAACTTCATTCCCCTGTTCCCACCACACATACCCCAAGACATTCCTTCATTCTGTCCCCCAGATTGTATTTCTAAAGAACAGGTGGTATACAGCATCTCTAAGGCCAAAAACACAGTATCTAAGGTACCTGATAATATCCCAGGCTGTGTCCTTCATGGGCTCCAACAAGAACTAGCAACACACCAGTGGGTACTCTTTTCAATCATATTCTAAGCACCAGCTTCATCCCAGCTTAATAGAAACGGCTACCATTATCTGCTTGCACACAGGTGGTGCTTCCAGTGACTTGGGAACTATAGACCTGTTAGCCTAACTATCCTTATCTGTAAGGCCATGGAGTGAATCATCATAGGCCTTAGCAACAAAGATATAGGTAATCGTCCTCCCCACGGTTGGGTGGGCATTCGAAAGACATGCATAAATGGGTGTGCCTTCATTGAAGGTTGAACGTTGAGCTGGCACCTCGGCATTCATGAAAATCTATTGCCAATCATTAGCGGACCGGAGTTCCGCTGTGGCGACCCCAAACCGGGAAAAGCCGAAAGACAACAACAACATAAAAGATGTGGCCCTACTCAGTTTGGATTTGTCAAAGGGAGATCATGCCTGTTAAACTGGTGAACTTCTTTGAGACAGTCACCAGAGCCCTAGAAAAGGGGAAAACTACCTGGACTTGGCCAAAGCTTTTGACACTATTCCCCACTGAGGCATTATTGACAAACTCACCCAGTTAGGTATCAACCCTTATAGGTGGGTCTCCAACTGGCTCACCAATAGAAGCCATACAGTCAAAATAGGGAAATCAACCTCCAGTAGCAGACCTGTAACCAGTGATGTTCTATAGGGATCAGTCATGGGACCTTTACTAGTGAAAATCTATTTCTCCAAAGTATATGCAGAAACTAAAGATGTGTGGCTGACAAAGTTTGCTGATGACTGCAAACTAGGATCTATCATATACTCCCCAAACAATGTCAACATCCTACAAGATTGTCTTATGCAAATAAATGACTGGTGCCAAAGTCATGGCCTTAAACTCAATGCAAAAAATGTATTATCATTCCTTTTAGTAAGAGCAATGTTCTGACTTACTGCCACTTCAATAGAAACACCCTAAGTACTCAGTCAGTGATGATAGACCTGGGCACACACCTTAACTTTGATCACCAGGTCTCCACAGTGTAAGAAGGGCATTTTATATTGTTCATCTCATGAATAATGGCATTGCCTCCAGAAAAAAAGAAGTTATAACCTACCTATACTCTTCCTTCATCAGGCCAATAATTGAGTACATCTCTCCTTTTGGTATGTACCTTTGCAAGCACCTGCAGCACTTGGAGAGACCACAAAGGTTCCTCACAAGGAGAATTCAAGGTCTTCAACATCTGCCCTACGTGGATCTGCTGTTCAACATCTGCCCTACGTGGATCTGCTGAAGCCACTGTCATTTTACTCCATTTCATACTCAGAGGGAACCTCTGACTTGCGTACAAGGTGATTTCTGACTGCTTTATTGGAAATGCTACATATCCTTAAGTCCAATGGCTCAAGGGTTACTCATGTTAAAGACCTTAACCTGGTATATGACATTAATAGAACCTGCTGGAGGGACAGATTTGTGTCCCAGAGATTACCACACATGTGGAGCAGACTCCCAATTAATGTAAAGCACAGCACCTCTTTGGCCTTCTTCAATCACAATCTGGACAATTGGATGGGTAACCATAAATTCACCCTTGGGGATCTATCTGTGTCTCTATTGGACCAGGACAATAGGTGCTGATTGTGGAAACAAGGGCAGACATCTATGCTGTTAATGAGACTTGGTTTAAGTCACAGAAAGTACTCCAACGGTGGAAGGGTACAGTGCCTTCCACACATTTAGACCAACAGTAACCTAGGCAGGGGCTAAAGATGGAGGTGTCTCAATCTAGATAAACCAAAGTAGAAAACAGAGGCAGATCAGAGTGAAACACAAGCTAAAAACACCAACACTTAAAAAGAAATGCACTATGAAGTAACAGTAAACCACTCATGGAGGTATAATAAAACTGTAATCCATTAATTTACAAAATCACATCATTAACATTAAAAACAACAGTGTTTTTGTCCTGCCATTAGGACTTCATCAGATGTTGACCCAACCTTCTGCGCAAGTTTTATAATCAAATAATTGTGACATCATATACTTCAATTAACTAATTAACAAGCTAAACTACAGTTTTAAAAATACATTCAATAAAAAAAAACAGTGTTCAGAAAAAAACTTTCAAATGACATATAAATGTTATTATCAATAACCAAAATGCATACTATAAAAGTAAGTATTATAAAAATAAAAATAAACTACTACATCCATGAATGGTTAAAATGTGCCTTAACTAAAAACATAAAAACACATGCTTTTCTATTATTATATCTCACCCTTTTTCACTTATATCAAACATACCTGAGGTAATTGACCTCCGGTGTATAAAATATAAAAATAAGACAACATAAAACATAGTATCCTTGTCAAAAATAACTTTATATGAATATGGATAAATATATAAATAAATATGTATATATGTATAAAAAATATATATATATATATATATATATATATATATATATATATATATATATATACACACAACATGAATAAATACTATAAAAAGTGTGTGCCTATGAAATAATAAAACAAACCTATTAAAAATATTAAAAAATATTTGTGTAATATCTAGGTCATACACATAGCCCCTTAAATAACATAATATAAGCCCCCCAATGGGACACTAACCTTTTTTTCATCTGACTGATTTCCATTTTCAAGTAACTGCTTTTTTGGCAGCCACTAGAATTAAACTTAACAAAGCTTTGCTATGTCTAGGCATTTCGGATCCTGTATCCCAGCTCAAAAAACAATTTATTAATTACATCCATTTACTTACCCAATACTTTTGACAGAGTACTCTGTATGGAATGTTTAAAGTCTGACAAGTCATTACACTCCCAAAACATATGTTCCCAGTTACCGCTTTCTTCTCCATCACACCCCAACATTTGGCATCTACCCAAGGAAAAATTCTTTGGAGTGTATTTGGGGTATAAAATAGCTATGCAAACACTTCCAAGTGAAAATGCCAAATATTCCAGACTCTGATGAGTATTTGGGAGCCGTGCATGTGTCCTGCCATTGTTTTCTTTTGAATTGTTTATCCGGTCTTTCTTCCCAATATTTTCTAACCTCCTCTAATTGATTCCTATAGTTTTCATACAATATTTTATATGTCTTACTAATTCTCATTTTCAACAGCAGCTTCTGTTCTAGATTAAACTAAAACCTCTACCAGAGGAGGTCATTAACGTAGGATGCCGTAGATTAAACTAAAGCCTCTGCCAGAGGAGGTCATTAACGTAGGATGCCGTAGATTAAACTAAAGCCTCTGCCAGAGGAGGTCATTAACGTAGGATGCCGTAGATTAAACTACAACCTCTGCCAGAGGAGGTCATTAACGTAGGATGCCGTAGCCCTTCCAACTACAACCTCTACCAGAGGAGGTCATTAACGTAGGATGCCGTAGCCCTTCCAACTACAACCTCTGCCAGAGGAGGTCATTAACGTAGGATGCCGTAGATTAAACTAAAGCCTCTGCCAGAGGAGGTCATTAACGTAGGATGCCGTAGATTAAACTACAACCTCTGCCAGAGGAGGTCATTAACGTAGGATGCCGTAGATTAAACTAAAGCCTCTGCCAGAGGAGGTCATTAACGTAGGATGCCGTAGATTAAACTAAAGCCTCTGCCAGAGGAGGTCATTAACGTAGGATGCCGTAGATTAAACTAAAGCCTCTGCCAGAGGAGGTCATTAACGTAGGATGCCGTAGATTAAACTAAAGCCTCTGCCAGAGGAGGTCATTAACGTAGGATGCCGTAGCCCTTCCTCTTTACCTTCAGTCTGGTATCAGCCCCTGATAGGTAAGGCAGTCTCACACCTGCAGTCCAAATGTCCTTTTTGCCTCTTTCTATTACCTTTCCCTCTACAGTTATTTGCTCCCAATATGTTGGTTCCTTTGCCAGTTTTCCCCAGTAAATTCCTGTCCCCTTATCTATTCTTTATATCCCTAATTGCAGTCATTTCTATCAGCAAAATCTCCTTTCTCCAGTCTCATGTTTGCTTAATTCTTAGAATACTTCCTGCTACTTTATGAATATAATATTCTGTATGGCTGCTGTTATTCTCCTTAAGGATCTGCATCCAAAATCCCACTCGCTCCTTATTTTATGAATTTACTCCCATTTCATCAACATCCATTTCCACTTCAAATTATACCTTTCTTCTTGTGTTATGTGTATGAACCCTAGCAGTGTAGCTTTAAAATATCCTTTCAAATCAGGTAATCCCAAGCCATCTCGTTCTGCTGGAAGGATCATCTTATTCCATTTAACCCTTGCCTTTTCCCCTCCCAAATAAAATCCTTCAATTCATTATTAATTGCTATCCACAATATCTTATCTGGTTGATAAAAATATGCCTGACCTGTTTATAAAACTAAAGTGACTAAAAACATTTTCTTTGCTTGTATCTTGCTATCCACACCTAAAACAAGAGCTTCCAGTTTTTGTATTATTTTTTGTTTAGTCTCTTCTCTCATGTCCTTAGTTGCCATAACAGAATCCTTTTCAAGCCAACTCCTAAATACTTCATTTTATCAAGTCCCCATAAATATGGGGGTTGCTGAACCAATTCATGTGTGGGTACATAAATAGCTTACAGGTATAACCTTTGTTTTATCTTTATTAATGTTCCACAACACTGAGATTTTTTTTTCTGCTTTTATCAGGTACAAAATAATATCATCTGCAAATAATGTCAGCTTTTCTTGATTACCACGCCAATTATATCTGTGAATTTCTGAGTCCCTTATTTTCAGTTGTTCTAAATATAATGTAAATAGAAAAGGGGACATCCCTACCTGGTTTCTCTGTTCAGGCACAACTTATCAGAGAGAAATCCTTCCACTTTAATGCTTGCATTTGATCCCTCATATACCCTCACCTTATTATTGTATCAGGAAATAAAAATGCTTCTACTGCACTATTCATAAATCCCAGCTTACTCTGTCAAATGCTTTCTCTGCATCAAGACCCAACAACAACAGCAGTATTTTGTTATATTCTGCTTCCCTCTGGATCATCATTGTTCTATTTATATTGTCAAATGTTGCCTCCCCTCCCCAAAACCACACACACTGATCCATATCTATCAGTTTGGGTAATGCTGCTGCCTGTCTATTAGCTATCATAGTCATAACAACTTTATAATCTTAGTTCTCTATAAAGCTGGATCTGATGGGTCTTTACCCTATTTACGTATTACAGCCCACACCGCTTTCTTCCAGGATGTTGGTTCTTCCCCTCCTTTTAAAATACTGTGAAACAGAACCTTCCGGATCTTTATCACTTCCATCCCTCCTAGCTCCCAGACTTCCTCAGGATACCATTTATTCCTGGGGACTTTCCTGCAGATCGATAATACCTCAGTGTTTTATCTCATTTCCTACTATCTTAATTGGTAATTGTTGAGCCTCAACTACCTGGTTATTACCAAAAACAGTTGCTTAGCAGCAGTCTTTGTAAACTCATGCATATTATCCAGGTGCTCCCTTATTTTCTCTTTAGCACTCTGCAGTTATGCCTGTTCTTATTCTGTGAGATTCCCCTTATTATAAGTACTTTAACCTTTGTCAATCTGTCTGAATAATTATTATTTCTTAACCATATTTCTTTCTATTTTATTTCTACCCTATTTTTAAACTCTGCTTTCATTTTATCCCACTCATAAGTTATAACTTGTGAAGAAGTTTCTTACCTCTTTGATAATTCACATATTCCTTAAATTCCTCTCTTTTTAAAAGCTAGGTGGGAGTTTCTGGATTAGGTCTTGTGGAAAAGGTTACCAACCACAACACTGATAGTAAAGAGTAGCATTAAATATTGGCAGCAGTGGGTATCCGGGTCTCCTTTAATGATGGATTTATTGTTTCCATCTAATAGTCAAATTCCTTCAGCAGCAGACCTGTCAGCTGAGGCAGGGTCGGCATATAAACCACAAGCATCTATGTCTTAAGATTCCTTTCTAATATTCAGAAACCACACAGATTAATCCCTCTTGGGTTCTGTTTGGAGACCTGGCAAGTGGCAAAAATTACTGTTTAATGAAAATACGGAAAATGTTTCCACCCCAGTACACATCCAGACCTTTGGCTCTGAAAAAGGCAGCAGCCGCTGGTCAAAAACTGGTGAGACGCTGAAGCATAGTTTGAGTCAAGAGTTCCCTTTTTTAATTTCTCCAAGTCTTTTGGGTTTCTAATACCAAGATGGGAATGGACCTCATTCCTAAGTCAAAGTACGATTAAAGTTCATGAAATTAGTATTGTTTCAGTCTTTGATGTCAGCCAGTAGTGCTCCTCACAGCACCCACAGTGTGCCCAGTAATGACTCCTTCTGCAGTTCGTATGGAGTTACATGTATTGGTAACATATCTAAATACGATTGTAGACTCTTCTTTATAAGACCTGTTGCTCCTACTACTATTGGAACTGTCTGGGTATCTTTCTTCCACATTGCTCTCATTTCTGACTGCAAATCCAGATATTTTATAACTTTGTGTCTCTCTGTACACGAGACACTGTAGTCACTGGGTGTGGCGATTTCAATGATCAGTTCAAGTTTTGTCTTCTTTTCTTGGACCACTATATCCAGTTTTCTAGTATCTATCTTTTGAACTGTCAATAATGGGTGATCCCATATGATGTAAACTTCATCATTTTCTATGATGCTTTGTGGCTCATATTTCCAGTGTTTTTCAGACACTTCAATACCATAATATTTGCAGAATCCCCAGTGCAACAGTCTTGCCACATTATTATGCCTTTCAGTATACAATCCTTCTGCCATTAGTATGTCACAACCAGCAACAAGGTGTGTGATTTGTTTCCAATTTGGTTTTGCAAAACCTACATTTGTCTGTTTCTCCCACATGTTCAATGGACTCTGTAAACCAGCGTGTACGTAGCCCACTATCTTGGGCTGCCAATATTAACCTTTCATCTCTTGGTTGAAATTCACCTCTCCTTAACCATTCCTGCATTCATTCCTTATGTCCAATAATGTTTAGTTGTTGCCTAAGATACAGTAAAAAAAAGAAGTTTCATTTGTTTGTGAGACTCCATAATAGGATGAGCCCTAGGATGAGCCTGTTTTGTCACTGAAATACCTGGTTGTTAAGAAATGTTGTAACCAGGGGACAGTGTTAGAGTGAATCCGAATTTCTTGGAGGGACTAAAGGAGCAGAAAGTGGTCAATAAGATCAATTGCTTTGGCGTGATAAAAGTACTGTATTTTCATTTTTTCTGTTTCCTAACTGTGTGTTTCTGAACAATGTGCTGTGTCTCTCTACAGTTCGTTCCCCACCCTCCCTCCCTGTTCCTCTGTTGGTATTAGTGTTGGTGTCTCTGGAATTGCCCGCCCCTCCTGTAAGTCTGTATTTGAACACTCCTCCTGGGTCCATCTCATTTGCTCACTTAACTGAGTACAGTGAGATCATATTCTGAGTCTAGTGTGTACTCGTCTTAATACAGAGAGAAGATTTGAGAAGGCCAGCCCACTTAGGTTCTTCCTTCCTCACTTCTTGCACTTAAAAAAAATAGCACTTTATTCATCTACTTTTACTGTATTTGTGTTTCCTCCTACTTTATTTTGCTTTTCTTAAAAGTACCAAATTTTATTTATTCTGCTGCATTTATTACTGCTTGGTAGTAGCCTTATTAAAGTGTAACTGTTATTCTAAGTCTTTTGGTTTAAGCACTTGGGCTTCATACAGGCTGTTTTACATTAAGAAGGTTTATGGTCTGCACTGTGGTGGCAGGGCAGGTCGCTTACATCCTTCTAAGCTGGGAATTGCTGATTGAAAGCTCAGTGTCTGCCATTCTAAAAGTGTATTAATTCTGGTTTAAGCACTTGAGCTTCAGGCCAGTTATTCTACATTAAGAGGGTTTGTGGTCTGCACTCTTGTAGGATGAGAGGCTAGATTCTGCCCTTCTGAGCTGGGAATTTCTGGTCACAGGTTTATTGTGCCTGCTTATTTGAACTGTTTCTTTCTGAAATTGGTGCACCTTGTTGCTTCAGCATAGACCAGATTCAGGCCTGTTGAATCTAGCTTTATTTGTATAACTGCAGCACTGATCCAGGCCATCTTTTTTTGGAAAAGTTTCCTCTGCACCCTAGTAGCAGGAGTGTGCAGTTAGAACTTGTCTGATTGAAGACTGCTGGAACAGGGCTCAGTTTTGAGCTTTTTTTTCTGGTTAATTGGGTAACTTGTTTAAATCAGTTTGTTCGTTTCTATTGTTTTATATATCTATATATAAAATTGCACATTATTCATCTGCTTTTACTGCATTTGTGTTTCTTCCTACTTTATTACTAGGGGCATTGACTACAACTCTGATCTGCGTTATGTAACAATAAGTATCCTTTTCTGTGCATTTAAAGTGTTTTGTTGATTGTAACTGCTTTATTTTCTGAAAAAAAAAAAATATATATATATATATATATATATATACTTGTTTCCCACCTTTCTAAGCTAGTAGAGTCCAGTTTGTCAGGTTAGTGCTGAATCCAGGGCTGTGCTACAAGTTTCTGTGTTTGCCCATACCTTACTTGGATAGAAGGAAGTTTCTCTGTTCACCTGTGAGAGAGGGGAGCTTTGAGCAGCCTATCTGTCCCTGGAGAAGTGGTTTCAGCCCGGAAATTAGTAGTTTATTGTCCATTTTGGGCTAATTTCTGTCACTTTCATTTCCCTGCTATAAATACTGCATTTGCCCGGTTTTGCATGCCAGGCAGCACCAGTTAGCTAGGGTAAAACTATTCCCAGTTCCACAAAGTCTCCTCTTCAATTTTTCCCTTGGAACTAGACAAACTTTCAACTTAAGCACTCAAGCCATTCATTTTTCAGCCCAGCACTTGCTCAAAAGTTATAGCAAGCACTTATAAACCTTAGCACTAGACCCTCCTGTACTGTACAGAAGGACAAGGCTCTCTATTCGACCTTACCAGCCATCCAGTAAAACAGTTCACTGTACCTATCCAGGCATGTCCAAAGGGCAGTTTCAGGTGTACTCTCCAGTCCAACTGGTGAATCTGGGCATTTTGAGGCAATGTTACAATTGCCTCATATACACAGACAACCCTGTCCTCCTACCACCAAACACTAATACATGTGAGAGATGCAATTATACAGCCAAACTGGAGGCAAAGCTCTCTCAACCCAAGACTGGATCAGACAGTCTAGAGGAGTAGGGAAATACTTGCATCACAGCACCAGTCTCACATAGATCCATTAAACCAGCACCAGCAAACAACACACGTAAATGCATGAAAACATACTCGGAGGCTCTAAATAAAAATCTGCAAATCCAACAGAGGCCTCCAAAGCAAATAACCAAGCAACCTCCACCCCCCCAACACAAACCATGAAACACATACTTCACAAAACCAGTGTGCCATGCAATCACAGCCCTTAAGGCAAAATAACATACCCAACAAGCTGGTAATAGGTGACTCTATAGTCAGGCACACTGACGTCCCACTCACTAGGCTGAATAAAGAGAAGGTTACAGTTAGCTGCCTGTCGGGTGCCAGGATCTGCCACATAACACAAGCACTCAGGTCACTCCAGAAAAGGTACAAATATGACTCTGTCATTGTCCATGTTGGTGTGAATGACCTGAGCCGTACCTCCCAGGACTACATGAAAAGAGATGTGGAAGAGCTCTCTGATCACGTATCCCAGGCCGGTATGACCCTGACCCTAAGTAGCATCCTGCCCTCACCAAGAATGATACCACGGTATAAAGAAAAAATTCTCGATTTCAACAATTGGCTAACTTTCTGGTGTCATTCAAAGGGGATCCGGTGTCTGTCCTCGTGGTATGACATGCTTGACAAGTCACGCTGCTTCACTAGAGACAGCTTGCGCCTGTCACCCTTAGGTTTTCGAATACTGGCCAAGGCTCTTGCCATCCCCATAGTGCCTTTTTTAGGCAAGACTCAAAAGACAAACCCACCACTGTAAATAGCACAAGTAACAAAAACTGAGGGTAATGCTACTCAATGCCAGAAGTCTAAACCTCAAAATGCATGCACTCGAGGCAGTCCTCAGTATGGAGAAAATCGATATATGTGCAGTAACAGAACCCTGGTTTAAGGCTCCAGAGAGCACCCCAGCACTACCAGGCTACAACTCATACCATACATTTCCGCCACAGAACCCAAACCGAAATACAAATGCGGGGGCGTCTCCATATTCATCAAGGATACCCACACCTTCAGGTTAGTGGCACAGCATGATGCTTCAGAGATCATCCACTTGCAACTAACAACGGGCAAAACTGCAATTCAAATTGTAGCTTGCTACAGATCACCCACCATGTCCCAGGACCCCCATTCCATGTTTCTGGAAACACTGGGAAACATAAAGGCCCTACCAAACACCCTAATACTGGGTGATTTCAGTTACCCAAACATTAACTGGGAGAACTACTCAAGTACTAACTCCCTTGCCCAACATTTCCTAGAATTTATAAACTCAAATGCCCTGGTTCAACTGGTCAACACTCCCACCAGAGGTGACAACATATTGGACCTGGTCATCACCAACATGAGTGACTGGTGTTCCACACCGAAGGTCAACCCTTTGCTGGTTAGATCTTACCATAAACAAATCACTTTGGATATCCACATTCCGCCCCCACACCCGGACAAGGAAACCACAGTGAAAAACTTTTCAAAAGCAAACTTCACGTTACTTAAGATCGAGGTGGAAAGTTTCAAAGCCCCCATGCTGAAGGATAATGCTGTCCAAGCTGCAAAATCCTTTACTAATGCATTCTACGGGCACCTACAAGAATGCATGGATTGTGCCATCCCAAGCAAAACCAAGACTCACTCCTCCAAGAAAAGGAAACTGGTCTGTGGACTCCTGCCATAAACAAGCTATACAATAGAAGGATGAAACTAGTACAGAAAAGAGTAAAATCTCAAGAAGGGAAGACATCCCTGATCAGTATCAGCAAGAAACTACGATCCCTCATAAAATCATCCAAGGTGAGCTTTGAAAGAAAAATTGCCAAGGACTCCAAAGATAACCACAAGGCATTCTTTAACTATGTCAAGAATCTAAGTGGCAATTCTCAGATCTGCTCGGAGTTAGTGCAGAATGGCACAAAATACACTAAACTGAATGATATTGCCAACATCCTGGCAGACAGGTTCAGCACAAACTTCACCCACCTCTCACCCCCAAAATGGCCCATAACCATACCAGAAGAATGTAGAGTCCCCGAAATCACAGACACTCAGGTTAAAACAGCCCTCTCCAAAGCCAAAAACACAGCATCAATGGGACCTGATGGTGTCCCAGGCTGCATCCTACATGAGCTCAAAGATGAACTAACCCCTCACCTAAACACATTGTTCAAACTCAGCCTCTCCACAGGCTACGTACCCATAGAGTGGTGCACAGCAATGGTTATTCCACTCTGCAAAGGTGGAGCCACAACAGACCCCGGGAACTATTGCCCTATAAGCCTGACTAGCTTGGTCTGCAAGGCTATGGAGCACATCATCATGGAACTCATCAACAGAGACATTGGGAACCTCCAAACACTGGACCCTACCCAGTTCAGCTTTGTTAAGGGCAGATCATGGCTCTTAAACCTGGTGGACATCTTTGAGACAGTTACCAAGGCTATAGACGAGGGTAAGGTGGTACACACTGCCTACCTAGACCTCGCTAAGGCCTTCAACATCATTGCCCATTCTGGTATTATAGACAAGCTCACCAGCCTGAACATAAACCCCTACATCACAAGATGGGTTGCTAACTGGCTCATGGACAGAACCCACATGATGAGAGTTGTGGGAGCTAGGTCCGACTCTAAACCGGTTAAAAGTGGCATTCCCCAGGGCTCAGTCCTAGGAACCCTCCTGTTCGGCATATACTTCTCAGATGTACAGGCAAGCACAGGATGACTATGGCTGACCAAGTTCACAGACGACTGCAAACTAGGGGATATAATTGACTCTCCGGCTGACACAGACATCCTCCAAAAGGGTCTCACTGAGACAGATACCTGGTGTCAAAATCATGGTCTCAAGCTAAATGCCAAAAAGTGCATAGTCATCCCCTTTGGAAAAAACAAAGTACCCAAAAAATACCACATAGGTGGTAGCCCCCTAAATACGGAAGATGTAATAAGGGATCTGGGGACCCAAGTAGATAGCAATCTCACCTTTGATAATCACATTGCCAAAATGGTTAGAAAATCCTTCTACATGGCCCACCTTATCACAAAAGGGTTCGCATCCAGATCAAAAGAGGTCATTGTGCCCCTCTACTCATCACTCATTAGACCCATCATAGAGTACAATGCCCCATTTGGGATGTACCTTACAAGACACCTGCAACAGTTGGAAAGACCACAGAAGCACTTCACCAAGAGGATCACTGGCCTCAAACAGGTGCCCCATGCAGCTCGACTGAAGAAACTCCAGCTGTACTTGGTTGTATACACCTACTCAGAGGTGATCTCTGCTGACATACAAGGCCATGTCCAACCCAGAACTGATGGACATGCTCCACTTAAAGAAAACCTTATCCCCTTGAGCTACATGCTCTAGGGATCTAAACCTCACCACAACAATAAAACATGCTGGAGGGATAGATTCCTGTCCCAGAGACTTCCCATGCTTTGGAACAAGATTCCAATCTACGTTAGGCAGAGCTCCTCACTAACACTCTTCAAAAGAAACCTTGACAAGCAGATGGGAAACAGAAAGTTTACCCCGGGGATCACTGCAGTGGCTCTGCTGGACAGAGGCACAGGGAACTAATCTAAGGGGGCGGCGAAAGCCAACATATTCTTGCTAGGCTTATAAATGCCTTTGGGCAGATAGCCTAGTACCTAGCTATGAACCAATGAAATGTTTTCTTTATCTGTGTAGAGAATGATCTCATCAGTAAGTGGCCATACTGTTGGCACTGCGCTCTGGCCAGCCCAGAATCAAGAGGTAGTAATGTTGGGTGTAAGTGGACAGTTGGTTGTAGATCAGTTTTTCAAGTATTTTCCCAAGTGTAGAGAGGATGAAGAGAGGGTGGAAGTGGGAGGTATTTTGTGGCCAGTAACATAGCTAGGGCAGAAAAGAAGGGCAGCAGTCCTGGATGCAAAGTGTTGGGAGGTGCAATCAGCCAATCCTGATCACTCTTTAATGTAATACAGGCTTTTAAAAGCTACTATTGCATTTGCGGTCAACTGTGAGTGCTGTACTGGTCGAGTCTTCCAAGATGGCTGCATATTGAGTAACATCTTGTTTCTAGCTCTCTCAGTGTGAAATCAGAAGTTCAGCATAGAAGGCCAGTAAACTTGTGTTTATGGATAAATTTCAGTAACTGGCTTGTAAGTGCACTGCCTGGAAGCCAGGAATAAAGAAATACAGAAGACCTGGAAAAAAATCAGCTACAAAAAGTGAGGAAAAAACACAGACTGAGGAAAATTCTGCAGCTGTTCACCAAAATGGAAAGCAACCTTCAGACATGACTTCCAGTAACCTACAGGAAGATATAAGACAACTGTATACAGACCTGGTTAAACTAACACTGATTGAGTATATCAACACAAACAACAAAAGGCTGGAAAAAATGGAAGAAGCTTTAAACAGATATTCATATGAGATGATAAAGCTGTAAAAATCAGAGGTAAATATCAAGAAAAGGCTGGCTGAATATGAGACTGCTCAGGAAGAGATGTTTCAAAAAATAATATAATTAGAGGACAGAGCATGTAGGGAAAACTTGAGATTTTCAGCTATACTAGAGAAGCTGGTAGGAACAGACTATATTAATTTTATGAAAGCACAAATAAGCAACTGGACTAGCATTCCACAGCAGGTGTTATTAGTTGAATGGGCACATCATTTGTATGCTCCAAACCTGGCTATGAGAAAGCAACCTAAACCTTTAATAATAAAGATACAATCCTACCAGCAGAAGGAGTTTATTCTGACAAAACTGTGGGAGAAGGACAAAGTACTAAAATTCGGAGACAGCAAAGTGTTTATGGAGAATGATTACTCGTTGTACACCAGACAGAAGAGGAGCAAATGTATTCCACTATTCAGGGAATTTCAAGATGCAGGTGTGAGATTCAAACTGCTATACCCAGCTGTCTTCAAGGTATTCTACCCTGGAGGGACAAAATCATTTTGATGAAGTACAGGCTAAGGAGGAAATACAAAAGTTTGTCCAACAAAAAGTAAGCTGTGAAACAGAAGGAGATTCTGTTTCTTGTTCTTCGCAAATAAAGACCACAGAGGAATTGTACCTGTGAAATCTTTTCAAATTTTTGAATGGAAAATTTTGGAGAGAAGGAAGGGAGCATGAGAGTTGACCAGAAGACTCGAGACTACGTTGAAATGAAGCAGAGATATGATGTCAGAGACGAACAGTAATAAACCAGTAACTTTGTATGGGATTACAATGCAGTAATTATATTTGTGAAATATGACAGAACAAGAAAATGTGGAAATATTGGAGTTTTCAGAATTTGTTGGACTTGTGGGGGGACTTTAAAGCATATGCCCTACTTCATGTCATTAATGTTCATAAAAGTGTTTTGGGGAGGTGAAGAGGAGGGAGAGAGGTAACTGTAAGTAAATATTTTTTTCTTAAATGGTACTAGTTTTGTGGCACATGGTTTTCTTTGCATCCTATAAAGTAAAGTGTTTTTCAGTTGTTGTTAATTGTGGTGGGGATTGTGGAAACGTGAAGGTGCTGTTGTTCTTTTTATCTTTTTTTTTCTCCTCATTTTTCTCTTTCTTCTTGTTCAGCTTTAAGAAATGTAAGCATTGCAATGTAAAAAAAAAAATAGTTAAAAAAGCATGAAAAGCATGATAAAAGAAAAAGGAATGTGCTTTTTCTCATTCTTGCATGGGGGAATAACTTGATTAAAGATTTAGGTTGGTTTAGTAACACATTTTAAGACACAGCAAGTAAATGGAAAAAGAACATTGAATAGTATGAGACTTTTTTTCTAGCAAATGCATGAGCAGACAGGTGACCTGCTGTGGCGACCCCTAAACGGGAAAAGCAGAAAGAAGAAGAAGACATTTATGCACAGTAATAATTCTGCAACTGGTCTTCATGTTTCCATGGAAACAATCTGATAAAGATAAACTGGCTGTCTGGTTGTCATGTCTCCATGGAGACAATCTGATAAACAGAAACTGGCTACAGTCTGGTGGAGAGTGACTGGTTGAGGTACAAAAAAGAAAAGAGAAACTGGCTAGGAGATAATGTTCTCTGAAAGCATTCAGGGGTTTTCTGAAAGTCGACAATGTTCTTTGAAATCATTCAGGGATTTTCCCAGCTGGAAGATCTATAAAGATAAGACAAAACCAATCAGTACTTAGTAGAAGCACAGGCTGCACCATGGATCTTAGCATCGATAACCTTTCTTTTAGTTTAACTCAAGTCTGTAAGTCTGGCTGTCAGTTTGGGGCTTTTGTTCCTATTAGGAGGGTAAAACTTCAATATTGGTAGGTGTACATAGTTTTGTGTGTTAGTATTACGTTATTGGGTTTTAGGGGGGGTATTGGGGGTGTGTTTGTTTTTGTTTTTTTATTTGAGGGCTTTCAATAAAACAAAAAGTTTTGTAAGATGTGTCATAGGTTCAAATGGATATGACAAGAAACAACAGTGTAACAGTTTAACTACCAGTGTATGCATATAATACAAAAGCTGGAACTAGACATTTAACAAAAAGGTGTTATACATAAAAGGTAGAACTAATAACTTTTTAATACAATGATGCTTTCTGTGATGTCTTTACATGTAAATGGCGTCACAGATAAATACAAAAAAGAAAAAGTAGTGAACTATATTAAAAATGTAGAGTGGAAATAGTTATGTTACAAGAGACACACGTAGAAAGAACTGAACATGTGAATTTGATAAAGAAAGGTTTTCAGGATGCTTATTCAGCAGAATACCTGGGCAAAGGAAACGTGGAGTACTTACATTAATTACAAGATGAGCTCCAATAGTGATAGAAGAAGACAAAAAAGATAATACTGGCAGATTTGTAGTGCTAAGGGGTTTCTGGCAAGGGAGGAGGATTACAGTGGCAAGCATTTACATTCCACCTAAAACTGCTATAATGGAGTTTAAGAAACCTCTCGAAGAAATAATCAGTTTTCAGCAAGGAATATTACTTATAGGTGGGGAGTGGAATTTGATTTGCAGCAATGAAGGTGTGTCTGGGGACCCAGAAGGGAAAATATAACAAAGGATGGTAGATTTTTGAAGAAATTTGTGAAAATATTTGGCATGGAAGATGTAAATTCAGTAATAGGAGTTTGGAGTGAATTTACATATTATTCTACAAGATACAAAAACTGGGCTAGGCTAGACAGAACTTACATTTCACAGGAATACGTGCACTTAATTGAATGTCTTGATAGGCACCCAATAACTATTTCAGATCATGCACCAATAATAACTTAAATAAAAACACAGGGTAATGAAATAAAAATGAGACACTAGCGCTTTCCAACATATCTGTTGAAAAGAGAGGAATTTAAGGAATGGGTAGTGGAAATTATTCAGGAGCTGTTAGAGAGGACAGAAATTTCTTCTGAAAATATAGTTAGGGAGTGGGATAAAATTAAGGTGGAGTTTAAAAATAGATTGGAAATAAAAAGAAAGGGGCTATGGTTAACAAGTAACAAGAATTACTTAGAGGCTCTGACTAATGTTAAAGTATTGCAGAATAGGGGGAATCTCAGACAATAAGAGGTTCAACTGCAGAATGCTAACAGAAAATAAAGGATTACCTTGATAATAAGCATAAGTTTAGAAAGACTGCTGTTAAGCAACTGTTTTTGATAATAACACCAGAGCACAAAAAACTTTTAGCACAACAACTGAGGTGACAGAAAGTAGAACAAGCTGTCACCAAACTTAGGGAGCCGAAAACAAGGAAGGTAACAAGAGATCCTGCAGCAGTATTAGAAATATTTCAGAAATTCTATGAGAGTCTCTATGCAGCAGAGAAATATGAAAATCAAGAAAAGATACTAATGGAAGTGTTTGTGGAAGAATTGAATATGCCAAGGTCAGAGGCAGATAAGACTCGATTAGTAACAGGGTAGGAGGAGATGAGGTAAATGGTGATGTATAACCAATCAACAGGAAAGTCCCCAGGAACAGATTGTATTCCTGTGGAAGTTAGGAAGCTAGGAGGAAAAATTTTGATCTAGAAGGTTTTGTCGAACAGTGTTTTAAGAGGAGGAGAAGCACCAACATCCTGGAAGAAAGCAGCGGTAGTTGTAACACCTAAAGAGGATAAAGACCCATCAGATCCAGCTTCATACAGACCCATTTCAATACTAAATCATAATTATAAAGTGCTTATGTTTATATTGGCTAAAAGAAGAGCAAAAGTAATGCCAAAACTGATATATATGGGTCAGTGTGATTTTGTGGAGGGGAGGCAAACATTTGACAATATTAATGAATAATGATGATCCAGAGGGAAGCAGAATGTAAGAAAATACCATTGTTGTTGGTGGATCTTGATGTAGACAAAGCATTTGACAGAGTAAGCTGGGACTTTATGTGCAGGGCAATGGAAGCGTTTGCATTTCCTGAAACAATTATAAGGTTGATTAGGAGGATATATGAGGGATCAGAGGTGGCAATTAAAGTGGGTGGCATGCTGTGTCCTCTCTGATATTTTCTGCTTGAGCAGAGGAACCAAGCAGGGGTGTCTTCTTTCCCCCTTTATTATTTGCACTATATTTAGAACCATTGTCAAAGAAAATAAGGAACTTTGAAATTCAAGGGTATGGTAATCAGGAAATGCTGGCTTTATCTGCAGATGATGTTATTTTATACCTGACAAAACCAGAAAGAGACATTACAGTGCTGTGTAATATTTTGAGACAGTTTCATATCTTTTCAGGATAGAAAATTAATGAGACTAAAACAAAGGCAATAGTGGTAAATTATGTACCCCCACATGAATTGATTATGGAATATCCATATTTATGTGGACATGATAAAATGAAGTATTTAGGAGTATGGATTAAAATGATTCTAGTGTGGCAGCTAAGGATATCTGGGAAGATAATACAAAAACTGAGAAAATGGAAGCTTTGTTATATGGCTATAGATAATAAGATATAAGCAGTTAAGATGTTTTTAGTCCCTTTAGTCTTACACAGGTCAGGCATATTTTTATCAACCAGAGGAGAAGTTGTGGATAGCAATTAATAAAGAGATGAAGGTTTTTAGCTGGGAAGAGAAGATGGCAAGAGTCAAGTGGGTTAAGCTGATTCTTCCAGTAGAACAGGGTGGATTGGGTTTACCCAATTTGAAGGGGTATTTCAGAGCTACACAGTTAAGACTCCTATACATAGCACAAGCAGAAAAATATATTTCAAAGTGGAAAGGGATGAATACGAAACAGGGGGAGAAGCTCAAGAAACAAGGAGAGACTGGGATTTTGGATGCAGGCCTTTAAGGAGAATAACAATAATCAATAATTGATTACTGCTGCATTAGCCTTAGCTACGAGGGTAGATTACCCTCGATTACTGCATTTGGGAGGTGACATGAAAGGAGATACTGCCAGCCCAGCTATCTGGAATTTTGTAAATAGTTATGAAGTTATGTGTCATTTATGAATGTCAACATGCTTCATGTAAGGTGCTTGTGTTACAAATGTATTAGAACTGCATGTTATGTGGATATCAAATTGCTGGTACAAAAGTGTGTGTTGAAAAGGGTTTGTAAAGTACTGAGCTTAAAAATGTAACCACAGTTTACCCTACTGGAACAGAACAGAAATGTGCATACACTATTTTAACTGTTTAGATGTATATATTTTAACAATGGAAACTGGAACAACAGAGGTTAACTTCAGAAAACTAGATGAAATTAAATTACTTCATGACAGTAAGAGACAGGATGCCTGTACTAGGGGGGCTCTCTGTGTTGTCTTGAAAGAGAAATAATTGCTGGGCTTGAGATGTGGAAGTGATTTATTGTTTTATGACTTCCAAACAGCTGCACAGCTCTGAGCAAAAGCCTTTGTCTATGTATTTTTACAGGTAGATGCTAAATGCTACCAGATGCATCAATGGGGGTCTTACCTGGGATAGGGTCAGATGACAAGAAATTAAGTCATTCTGCAAGGTATCCCAGCAATAATATTTGAGATATTAATTTAAGCACCCTCTGACAGAGATTGAGTATTCTGTATTTTGTCTTTGACCTGACAACATCAGTTAAAAGACCCATTCACTGCATCTGTCTTGTTGCTCTGTAAGTTAACTAGGTTATAGTAATTTTCTTAGACACAGGCAAGAATATAGTGAAGTATAGTTTAGACATTTTCTTTATTTATTTGAGACTGTCCTGCAATGCTGTTTTAAATATTTCCTGTGATTTTAAACTCTGATGTTACTATGATTATATGCTGAGTATTTTCATGTTCTTTTATTTATTATTAAATATATTTAAACCATTCATTGTGGCTGATATTTGTGAGACATATTTAAGTTCTGAGAGCACTTGCATATTTATTTGGTGACACTGTGTAGGCCACTCATAATAGCCTTGCTCTTGGTCAAACTACCATTTGTATTAACAGTAAGATTACACAGTAAGATTGGACACCCTTTGGTAACGGCCTTAAAGTAGCTGATAAGGAGTTGGCCTGGTGGCAGTAATAACTACCTTATAGTCTGAGCAGAAGGGGCATAGCTAGTAAACCTGTGCAAGCCTTTCCCAGGTGTGTGTGTGTGTGTGTGTGTGTGTGAGCTACTTGGGCAGGGACACGAAGCACTGGTTGGACAGAGAGGGTGCTGGAGATATTGGCTTGGCCACTCAGCTGAGATCTCAGGTCTATATCTCTGCTAGTGGGGAGTCTTATTGGGGATCTGGAGAAAGAGGGAGAAACCATCCCCAGACTGACTGTGGTCTCTGTGTGCTCTTAAGGGAAATTGCACTTGATGTAGAGAGCTGCATCTGGAAATACTGTTGTGTGCTTGCCATCCTCCCAGTGTACATCCTCCACTGGTGCTAGTGGTGAGGATTGAGGCTCCTTGATTATTGTGCCAGTGGTAGGGTGTCAGAGGAGGTGGCAGGAGAAGAGTTCAGGAGTCCCTGGAGAATGGTCCTTGCAGAGAGCCTGGTCTAGATCTAGAGAAGGAATCCAGCTTATAGTGCTTTATAAAAGAATGTGCAGAGAACCAAGTAGCAGTTTCTAGAATACTTCTAGAATCAAACCCTTTCCAAAAAGACATAGATAAAGCCAAAGACCTGGTATAGTAACTCTGTCTGGAAGAGTTTTGTTCTGGTAACTATAACAAAAGGTAAAAACTTTAGACAGCCATTTGGAAATAGTCTGTTTCGACACAGGCTGTCCCTTCTTCTTATCTTCACAAAAATGGACAATTGATCCAAAGATCTGAAAGATTTAGTTCTGTCATGATAGTACTTAAGTGATCTGTGGACATCCAAGCTATGGAGTATCATTTCTCCCTCACTTTTGGGTTCAGGAAAAAAAAACTGGAAGAAGGCTACTTTGTCTTAAAGTAAACTTGGATACCACTTTAGGCATAAAAGGACTGGTTCTCAAAGAAACCCAGTCCCTATGGAAAATGAGATAGGGTTGAATCACCAACTCAGATGCCCTTCTTGCAGAGGTCAGAACAATCATTAAAACTGATTTCCATGTTAAGAACCTCAAGTCAGCCAGATTAGCTGGTTCAAATGGGGCAAGTATTAGCTTCTGTAACACAAAATTAAGATCCCAAGGAGGGGGGCACTGATTTTCTTGGAGACCTGTTACGCTCAACCCCTTTGAACAACATTTTGACATGGGACTGCATTGAAAGAGGAGGTTCCATGGGCAGATGTCCTGAAATGGCTGAAAATACACCTTGACAGCAGAGTAAGAAAGGCCAAAGAGCAGTAACTCCCACAAATATTGTAAAACCAGAGAACAACTAGCCCTGAATAGAAGCTGATTATGTTATCGGCACCAACTAGAAACCCTTTTCCATTTGTTAATAGATCATTTTCTAATAGCAGTCTTTCTTGCCTATATTAATGCCGCCTCATTAAACAGGTGCCTAAAGGGACTTAAGACACTATCATCTAGGCAGTCGACTGAGGTTAATTGGGGTCGGGATGTACCAAACACCCCTGTTTTTGTGTGAGTAGATCCAGTCTGCGAGGAAGCTTGTAGTAACTACCCCTGTCCATTTCCAAAAGAAGGGAGAACCACGGTTGCCTGGGTCAGAATGGAGTCACCACAATGATCTTGTGGGATTCCTTCTGAATCTTGAGAAGTACCCTGGATATTAATGGAAAGGGTATAAAAGCATACAGGAACACCCAAGAAAAAGAAAAGGCATATGTCTTCCAGGCCTTTTTTCATAGAGTCTTGGAGCAGAACCTTGCCAGCTGATTTTTCAGAGAGGAGGCAAAATTGTCTACTTGAGGAACTTCTCACAAATAGATCAAATTTGGAAGACCTCCTGATCTACTTTCCATTCATGACGGTCTGCCTTGTCCTGGTTAGTTTGTCTACAACATAATTTTGTTCTGGTGGAATGTAGGATCCCTGTAGAGTGAGACTGTGCTGTGAAGCTATAGCCCAAAGCTAACATGGCTAGTCTTTAGAGTGGCATACAACCTGCTTGGTGATGTTCCACATGGCTGCAATAGTCTGGGAACCAAAGATGATTCAGAGAGTTGAATGCCTTGCTCAAGGCAAGCATCTCTCTTACATTTATGTGCTTTATCTGCCCTTGGTGTCCCACACACCTTGCATGTTTACTCCTCCTGAAAGATGTGCTGTTGGTGTCCCACACACCCTGCACATTTACTTCTCCTGAAAGATTTTCTCTTGGTGTCCCACACACCCTGCACATTTATTCCTCTTGAAAGATCAGCCCTTGGTGCCCCACACACCCTGCACATTTACTTCTTCTGAAATATCTGCCATTGGTGTCCCACACACCCTGCACATTTATTCCTCTTGAAAGATCAGCCCTTGGTGCCCCACACACCCTGCACATTTACTGCTCCTGAAAGTACTCCTCAAGCAAAGTCCAAGGCATCTGTAGTGATTGACTGCTTTAAAACAGAACGAAGGGGAGACCTGAATTTAGGGATATTTGCTGACTCCACCAAGTGAATTCCCTTCAAACAAATCCCAGGATTTGAAAGGACAAAGAATGTTGGTGTTTGGTCCAACGAGAGTTCAGATATCATTATATCTTTCTTATGTGGAGTCTTGCCAGGAGTACTGTGAGAATCATAGATGCCTTCAAGTCTAAGTGTAGATAACGCAGCCTGCCCAGCTCAGGCCTGCATGTTTCTCAGCTTGCTGAATAAGAAACATATTACATTTTGTCATGTTCCTTACGTTGCTGTCCCTCTGCAGTACCACCTTACAAATTTCTTGAACCTTCTTCATCTCATTCACTCTTTCTAAATATGCTTTCTCTTCCAAGAAAATGCTGCCTGTGAGACCACCACTCTCTCAAATCAAAAACATAACTTTGCATTGCCCTAAGTCATCAAACCTGTTTTCACACAGTGTCACATGCTGTTCCACATTTATGAATTATTACCATCTTCCCAGGCTTTAGATTCTTCAGGTACTTGAATATTTTTAACATATGCCTTTCCCCTCATACAAAACTGACTTTAAACAACACAGTGGATGTGAAGGAGCAAATCTTAACCCTGTCCTCCAGTCAGCGACACCCTCTACTACCTTTGTGTAAAGAACAGAAACATCCATCTGGGGGAGTTGCTGCCCTCTTACACCCATTCCAAAGGACCAGAATGCTCTTAAAAGTATGTTAATATCAGTTGATGTTATGTAATCAGTGGGGAGGGGGTGCAGCCACTTTGGTGCACCTGACCACTCCTCTCTGACTGTCAAGTCATTCAAACTCACATCCAAACCTAAGGAAAAATGGTGTGCAGTGTTTGAAGTAAGTTATGCCCCCCCCCCCCCCCCGTCTGCAGGTTAATAAGAAAAAGAAGAAGAAGAAACTATCATTCTTCTAAGGGTGGTCACCACACTGTTTCTTCTTCTTTCGGCTTTTCCCAGTTAGGGGTCACCACAGTGGATCACCTGTCCACTCATGATTGGCAGTGAAGTTTTATGGTGTTGAGTTGCCAGCCCGGCACCCAACCTTCCACAGAAGGCACACACATGCACGCACTCAAGCCTATGGCCAATTAAGAGTATCCAGTCCACCTACAGCATGTCTTTGGGATGTGGGAGGAAACTGGAGCACCCAGAGGAAACCCACGTGACCACAGGGAGGACATGCAGACTTCTCACAGAAGGCACCCCAGCCGAGGATTGAACCAGAGAATCTCTTGCTGTGAGGTGACAACGCTAACCACTGCACCACCTTGGCCACCCTGCTGACCACACTGTTTAAGGACAACTTTTCTCATTTGGAGTGTGACGTTTCTTTTTGAGGAACTTGCATCATGTCTGTAGTGTGTATAATTAATTTAGCATTAATTCTGGGAACAGGGGCTATGGTTGGACTAAAAAGCTTCTCTCTCCTCATGTAAGGTTAGAGCCTTGAGCACACTGCTGTTTAACTGCCCTGTAGTGTGATATGGAGAGCTATGCTATCCCACAACTGCCCACCCCACCACCTGAAGTGACTGACTTGGCCACATCAACTTAGAGGTCACATAATCATGTCAACATTCTCTCAGTTCTACTAAATGCAACCCAGTTTGTCTCACTGTTTTTATATTTGTTCTGTATATGTGCTCTGTATTGTTTGTGTCTTAGGATACGATTTTAGTGACATTCAGTTGAAAGTTCCATGCATATTGTCACACAATACTGTATAAAACTGTAGGGTTTGATCAATGCCTTTCACATTTCACATGACGCTGCCTTGATTTATTTTTCTCTTTGAATTAAGAGCTGATTTCAGTTTTGTTACTGTGGAGCCCTTCCCCCTCCCTTTTAATTACAGATTTGTTCACTGCATAATTTGTAAGATTATACTACAGTCAGATTGTTAAAGGAAGGCAGTGTGATACCATGCCATATTATCAGACAAAGCCCTCTCTATTCATGAGCTCTCTTGTGCGTGAGAAATAGCTCTGTTGATACTGGGGCTGTGGAATCATGCTGTAACTAAACAACCCATTGTTAGCCAAGTTTTAGGCCTCTATGTTTCTGTAACTGTAGTGCTTAAAATAGATTTGAGGAGGTGGTGTGAAAAAACATGTTTCATACACTTTGTATCTCTCTAAGCAGCTTCTAAAAATGTGTTTTTCACTTGAAAAGAGTAAAGAATATCACGTGGATGAATCCACACTAAAATGGTTAGTAAGTATTAGCACCCTTAACAATTTGAAAGTATCATATTACCTCGTGGGTCACCTGGCAGCTCAAAGGCACAGATCAGTTACTAGTTAACTAGCAGGAAATTTGACAATGGTGTTATTTAGGTCTGCACATGGAGAACAAACTCCAGTTTACACTTCTGTAATGTACACATTTACTCTCCGCTATGGACAGCGAATGCTTTCTAATACAGGGGTGGGAGTCTGAAGCTGGAGAAGTCACCAAAAAAGGAACCCAAGGTTACAACATGTTTACTGATTATTTAAAGCATAGGGAAATGTTTCAGAAAAAAATGTTTTTGTGCCTCGGGTGTTGGCTCTGTATCAATGGAGAGGTTTAAAGTTTTTAATACACTGCATGGTCACAGGAAATGTGGCCTCTGATAGAAATGTATACTGATTTATGTGTCACTGAACCCTGCAGTCCTCTTGAGGATATCGCCTAAAAAATATTACCCTAGCAAGCAAAGTGATAAGAGGAAAAAACAGTCAACAAGACCTCTATCCTACCCAGAATTCTGTGTGCAAACTGCTCATTATAGAAGTGTAGTCCAACAACAGCACGTATGAAAAAGCCTACTTAGTATAAAAATATATTTGTTTCAAATTACAAATGAAATGAACACTCTTTCAAAATATATTAGATATGCTTGCTTATATTTAAATATGTTGTGTCCATCTCTGCAGGAGTCATGATTCTCTCCAAATCAAGCACAGGCTGTGACCGATAAGGCTCTCAAATGAGTTCAGTCACTAAGTTAACTTGCATTAAATAAACAAATGTTTGTAAGCTGCTGTTTCACTGACTCCAGCAGTGTGGAGGACTCAGAATAATTCATTACGCCTCCCAAGTATGCAGCAAAGTTCAAGAGGTTTAGGATCTTTGCATGGAAGTGTTTGTGTAGCTATTTTATATAACTGTAGGTATTTTATATAATTGTGTAGGTATTATATATAATTGTGTAGGTATTTTATATAATTGTGTAGGTATTATATATAATTGTAAACACCACTCGTATCGTGTATATAGTCTCCTCAGTAATATGAAATGTCTGTAATTAATGTGCAAGTATGTTTCATCTAATATATGTAAAAATGGTGTGCTATCCATTATTTTATATTCTTTCTTGTATGTGAAAACATTCATTGTTGCTCTGTAATAAGTAATATAATATGTTAATTGTCTTTGGAGTTTTTATCCCCGGGCCTCCACTGGAAATGGGCACCCACCCAGTCAGACTTTCCCGGTAAACAAATGTCAAATAAATAAATAAAATGTTTGTACTCCAAGCAGATTTCATGAATTTTTGCTCAGGTAGATGACAAATTTTGGAGGTGTAAAGGGGAAGAGAGAAAGATAACTCGGAGCACATTGTTTTGGGAGTGTAATGATTTGGAAGACTTTAAACATTTCCTACAGAGTTACTCTGTCAGAAATATTGGGTGAGCAAATGGCTGTAACAAAGGAAATGATTTGTTGAGCTGGGAACATACCTCTCAAGCTCTTTGGGCAAGAAATCTGGACAAATCCACAAATAATGGAGGGACAAAGGCCCAAAAATAGGGGGCACTTTTTGAATATTGTGCTTACAGACTTCAAAAGTTGATAGAATAACAGGTTTTCCATTACCTTGAATTTTCTAAAGGATATGGAGTCTGAAACTGAAAAGTCTGCCAATATTTTCTCACTTCAGCCAGAACACCACAAATTTTAGGAGAAGAAGACCAAAATATGAGGCGAAAATCTGGACAGTTGAGAGGTATGCCTGGGAGTGCCTGGGACATGCGATCTGAATTGCCTAGACATTGTAAGTCCTTATTAAGTATAATGCCAATGGTTGCCAAAGAAGCAATTACTAGAAAATAGAAATTAAAATCTAAACTGACTGTAACTGCAGTTTGAATATTTTAAAAGAGATAAAAAAAATAGGCTTGGGATCTTTAGAAAAGGGAAAGGATCAAATTACGTTGTAATGAATGGAGTTTGTGGAAACAATACATGCAGAATAATGTTCGCGGGGGGGGGGGGTTAAGGGAAAGCAGGAACTGAGCGATTTATATAATGATGGAGTGAATGATAATTGTTATGTATACTGCATGAAAGTAATGTGAATGTCACCATGTTGTTTTTTCCTTTTCTATTAGTGAATGTGTATGTGTGTCACGTAAACTGTGATTTAATAAAGATGCTTAAAAAACACATGTATAAAAAAATTCTGTGACAGTTTACTACACACACACGCACGCTCGCGCACGCGCGCGCACACACACACACACACACACACACACACACACATATATTATAACTAATGTAAACATCTCTAAGTCTTTCCATGTTTCATTTTATGAAGCAGTTAACATTTTTGTTCTGAGGATATGCCTTGCCTTACTTTATAAGTGGTTAACTAGATCTTGAGGAAGTAAAACCATTGCTAACTTATGATAGAAGGAAACATTATCTGTTCAATTCAGGAAGTGTGTTGTCTTCAGCTTTACGAAGTTGTTATACCTAGTTCTGAACATTCCTAAGTTGACACATTCAGTCACCAGAGTGTGTCTTGGGGGTTGTCTACTGATGTATTGATTTCCAGGTGAAGCCAATGTTACTATGATAACCTTTGCAGATAGTTAGTTTGAGGAAGGCCACATTCCTGTACCTGCCTCTAGCCTGTTGAAACATTTTCAAACTGACCAGTCTAAACTGCAGTGAATTGTTCACTTCAATATTTAGCTCTGTGTTAAGTATAAAACTGGCCTTATTTCTATGCTGCAGTAAATCCTTATTTCTGCACAAGACTGAACATGGCTCAAGGTATTGGTGTTTTCAATAATGTCATCCTAGTTGCTGTTTAAAATATTGTTTGTTTTTGGCACTGAAAATTTTTATAATTATAACAATTAAAAATATATTTGAAAAAAATAAAATAAGTCCTAGTAAATTATATGTTCTGCAATTCATTTCTACACAAACTCCACCTTTCCCCCGGTTGTGGTGCCCTGGGGTATGCAACAATTGCTAAAAGCTTAGGAAAGTTCTAGAAGAAACAGTACCCTACTCAGTTTATGTTGCTGCAAAATAATGACAGTAATTACAATATTTAATAATGACTAAGGGCAAAACTTTATGAAAGAACTGGACTTATTACCAGGACTATAATGAAACTGTGAGTGAACTGCAATGCAATAGTGCAGACCAAGGAACAAATAAAATGATATGCAGTCATTGTTCACAGTTGTACTGAACGCATATGGCATTAATGCTAGTAGAGAATTCCTGTGCACAGATATGCATGACACAGGTAGACATGTAGAGACTATATGTGAATTGTTAGATTTGGTACTGAGTAATAATTTCTTTGTGTTTAATAGGATTTACCACCAAACATCGGGCGTAGCAATGGGTACTCCCATTGCTAACACATATGCCAACTTAGTTCTTGACAAGTGGGAAAACAAATTTATATATGATGAGCCAGGGAATTTTTTGTCTAAAATCAAATGTTTTAAATGTTTGTGGATGATTTATTTTTTGTTTGGCATGGGACAAAGGTAGAATTGGGATTATTTTTAACATACTTGAATTCTACAACTGATTTTTTAACATTTAGTATGTGTTGTTCTACAAAAAGTTAATTTTTTAGATGTCTACATAGAATATGATGGTACAAACTTAAGCACATCAGTGTTTAAAAAATTGGTGCATAGAAATACATTTTTACACCATACCAGCATGCATGCACCCCACATTTTCAAAAGTGTTACTAAAGGGCAATTTATTCATATAAGCAGCTTAAACGCTGATTTAGAAAAATGTTATGAGCAATTTATAGGTTTGAAACAGGAATTTTTAAATAGAGGTTATGATGAAGTAACATTGGATAATGAAATAAAGGAGGGATTGTGTTTGAGGGAGACTTCTGCAAAACCTAGTTTAGGTCCTAAAATGAGCACCTTGTATAAAGAAAGGTATCATGAAGAAAATAAGGCTACTAGAATTAGGCATGTTACAACTTACAGTAGGCGCACCACTGCAACAAGAAATGTTATAAGTAACAACTGGTGTATTCTTAGATCCTGTAAAATAAAACACCACGACCAGCCAAGTATTCCGAAACGTTTTAATCCACACGCTAAGCGCTTTCACCATCAAAACATGGCATCATCAGAGTGAATGGAATCAAACTGTCCCAATGCTTTTATACATAATGGTTAAACAATATTCCAATTAGCCAATGCCATAATTACCTTGTTCTTAAAGAGGCATGTGTCAAACAATTACATACAGCTCGTACCTTAGTAAAATCAATGTTTGTGAAACATATATATCTATAGAAAATACATATAAAAATATATGCATATCCAATAACACAATTTTTTAAATTTTGTATGCTAAAAGTATATATCCTTTGGCTGTCTATATAACATTTGCCTTTTGCTTCAATATTGGTTTTAAGGAGATGTGTTCATTTAACCCAGGTGGCATAAAGGCATTTAACATAATCTGACATTTATATTCCAAAAGTTCCACCTTTAATTTTTCATCTCCTCCTCTTTCACTGAACAGCACCCTATCTATGACAAAAAAATACAAATCTCTTAAAATTAATACACTTTGTGCTGTGTACATATAAAGCATTGTCTTATATCATGACTCTTGATAGCCCTAAGGTGCTCACCTATCCTGTCTTTTAATCTCCTGATAGTCTTACCTATGTAGTAAGCACTACAGTTGGTACACGTGGCCAAATATACCACTTTTATTGTGTTACAATTAACTCTACCTGGACAGGAAATAGTTCTATTGTAACCTTGTACACTAACATAAGGGCCATCATTGATATACCTACACATCATACAAGTGTCACATCTACTCATTTTTGAAATAGTGTATTTAATGTTGTGCTGTTCCAAAAATTCTTTGATATTCCTTCCCCTTGAATATACTATTCTAGGGAATGTACCAAGAAACTTTTTAAGTTCACCACTGAAACAAATATCCCATGCTGTACGAACAACTTCCTCAATACCTTTTACCTGGCTATTGTAAGTTAGTACTAAAGCTCTAAAATTAGATGAATCTTGTTGTTTAGATATCATTATATTATTAGTACTCTTTACCCCTAAAATAGGGGGAAATAAAGTGTTTCTTTTATTTAAAACTTCTTTACGTATTTTGGTTAGCAATTTAAGAGGATAGCCTCTTTCCAAAAACATCCCAATCAAGGTATATAGTTCTTCATCCAAAATTTTGTTGTCATTTATAATTCTGGACAACCTTACCATTTGCCCCTTTACAATACCCCTGCGCTGATGCAAGGGTTGACAACTAGTATAATGCAATAGTGAATTACTGTGTGTTTCTTTCCTATATATTTTACTTACTATACCATCTAAACTTTTTACAAGCGTTATGTCCAAGAAATCTATTTGTTCATCACTCCATTTACTAGTAAATTTAAGAAAGGTAGTTGTTGTATTTAGATATTCTACAAAACTTTTAGCTTCTTGTTCATTACCTTTCCACAAGATCAGGACATCATCTAGGAACCGGTTATATAATAATGTTTTGTCTTTATATATAGAATTCAAGACACATTGTTCCTCCCAGTGAAGTAAAACTAAATTTGCAAAACTGGGGGCACATTTTGCCCCCATTGCCACACCTGAAATTTGGTGGAAAATCTCACCTTCAAACGTCAAATAGTTATTCTTGAGTAATGTTTCCATACAGGACACAAGAAAATTCACATTGTCATTACACATTTACTTTTGACCAAACTTTCAGTGAACTTAAAATTTTTCTTGGTACATTCCCTAGAATAGTATATTCAAGGGGAAGGAATATGAAAGAATTTTTGGAACAGCACAACATTAAATACACTATTTCAAAAATGAGTAGATGTGGCACTTGTAGGATGTGTAGGTATATCAATGATGGCCCTTATGTTAGTGTACAAGGTTACAATAGAACTATTTCCTGTCCAGGTAGAGTTAACTGTAACACAATAAAGGTGGTTTATTTGGCCACGTATACCAACTGTAGTGCTTACTACGTAGATAAGTCTATCAGGAGATTAAATGACAGGATAGGTGACCACCTTAGGGCTATCAAGAGTCATGATATACACAATGCTTTATATGTACACAGCACAAAGTGTATTAATTTTAGGATATTTGTATTTTTTGTCATAGATAGGGTGCTGTTCAGTGAAAGAGGAGGAGATTAAAAATTAAAGGTGGAACTTTTAGAATATAAATGGCAGATTATGCTAAATGCCTTTATGCCACCTGGGTTAAATGAACACATCTCCTTAAAACCAATATTGAAGCAAAAGGCAAATGTTATATAGACAGCCAAAGGATATATACTTTTAGCATACAAATTTTAAATAATTTTGTGTTATTGGATATGCATATATTTTTATATGTATTTTCTATAAATATATATGTTTCACAAACATTGATTTTACTAAGGCATGAGCTGTATGTAATTGTTTGACACATGCCTCTTTAAGAACAAGGTAATTATGGCATTGGCTAATTGGAATATTGTGTAACCATTATGTATAAAAGCATTGGGACAGTTTGAGTCCATTCACTCTGATGATGCCATGTTTTGATGGTGAAAGCACTTAGTGTGTGGATTAAAACATTTCGGAATACTTGGCTGGTCGTGGTGTTTTTATTTTACAAGTTTAATATCCATTGGGTATTTTTTCTTATATTCTTAGATCCTGCCCTGAGTTGTGTTCACTTATTGATCTGGCCCCTAGATTTCTTATCATAATTGCCCTAACCTTAAACAAAAAATTATGTTATAAGGACATTTATGTTAATACTAATAAACATAAATGTAACTATCTAGGTACAATTCCTTGCTATAATTGCTGATGTTGTGAGATGATAGATAGAAACCATATTTTTATACATCCACTAACAGGTAAGGAATTTGTGTTTCATTGTCCTGTATCTTGTAATACAAGTAATGTAGTGTATCTTGCTAAGTGCACTGATTGCATGGCTTTCTATATAGGTAAATCTACAAGAAAGCTTAAAGAAAGGATTATAGAGTATAGGTCTGATTTTAAAAGGGCTAATAGTACTAAGTCTTTGGCCAAGCATGTAAGTGAGTATGGAAATGAACATAGGTTTAAATTCAGTGTTAGATCAGACTTTTACCAATATACGTGGTGGTGATGTTAATAACAAATTAGAAGTAAGAGAGTACAAGTGGATAATAAGAATGGGGGCTGACCTCTATCCAGGTCTGAACCAAATGGTGTCACTTAAATCTGTTTTAAAATATAAACAAATGTGTATACAATAGTGTATACATGTGATATAGTTTTACGTTTTCAAACTAGATGTGTATATGTTTCTTATATAAAATGAGTTTTTTTTATATAATGTAAAATGAAATTTTTGTGTTCTTGATTGTAACTTTTAAAAATGCTTCTTAATTGATTAATTGAATTATTGACTGTGTGTTTGGTATATAAGAGGAGTTTGTTAGCTGCTGTTTAACCTACAGTGAAAAAGTTTTTTTTTACCTGAAACTTTGTCTTAATAAACAGCTTATTTTATAAGTTGCGTTGCTGAGTTCATAATTTTTCTGCCAGTGAACTGTAATGCCTCAGAAATACAGCACGTGCACATTTCAAAGTAAGTTAAATATGATTTGGACATGGCAGCAGTACCACCATTGCATACAACATCCAGGAAACAGTGCACGTATATGGCCTGAAATAAAGTATGACCACTGATATGCATGCATATAGTAAAGCAGGCATACATATTTATGGATCTAAATCTAAACATCGAACCTCATATAAACTGAACTTCATTTCCACAACATGAAAATAGCAAAAGTTGAAATACCTAAATGGCAAATCTTTTCCAGGGTAAGTAAACACTTGCCCAACATGCCCTTTTCTCCACTGTAGTGCTATCCCAGAGTTGGTATATATAGTTAGGAGGTGATGTGGGGGTGCTCCCCCAGGTGGATTTTACTTACCATTTGGGTATTTCAGCTTTTTGCTATTTTCATCTCTCAGAAATGAAGTTTGGTTATATGAGGTTCGATGTTTAGAAGTAGATCAGTACATATAGATTATCATTGTTATTGACTCTGATTACCAGGAATGTTCAATTGGGTAGGCGCCCATTTCAGTGAAGGCCTGGGGAGAAAAGACCCAAAGCATTACAAAACATTTTAAGAATAATAATTTTACAGTCTTAAAAATAATAAAAACTAAATACAGTTTAATAAATGGGCGTGACTTCGTTGAAGGTTGAACTGCCAATCATTAGCGGACCAGAGTTCCGCTGTGGCGACCCCTAACCAGGAAAAGCCGAAAGACAAACAACAACAACAACAGTTTAAATAATTATACCAAATTAGACATAATATGAAAACATTGGTTGAGTATACATGTTACAGAACAATGATATAATAATAAGAGAAATTTTAGCCAGTTTAAACAGAAATTAAAGGTAAGTCTAAGTTAGTATAATACAAACAGCAACTGCAATACAAAGTGCAAGAAAAGCAGGCTTATGGTATATTTACAGAGAAAAATCGGGGTAGAGAAATTGATAGAAATAAGAAAGTGACTGAAGAATGAAGAATAAAGAGATGGATATAAATACAGATTTCCAGGCCTTAGCAATATGGTATGAGAACAGACAATGCCCAGCAGATCTGATAGGTTTGTGGACAGACAGGAATTCTTGGTAATAATGACCAACTAAGAACATATGTACAGAATGTTATTTAGTGCTGGACAATGAGGATTCTGGTTAATTCTATAAGTGGTAAGAAGCTGTGTACATGTTAGTTGATTGGGTAGTTATAACCAATTTAGGCTTTTACTGCTGTACAGTGGTGGGTTCTGAGAGGGTCATTTGCTGGTAATTTAACAACTTTGTTATAGCGTCGCTCAATTATTGATATTTGTGAATCCCGGAGATTAGTAAGGATGACAACTCCTTAAAAAAGTGTGAGGAGGAGATAAGTAGTGGCAAGTTTAGCTTTAGTTGTGTCGGTAAGAAAGTTTTTTGCTCTATTAAGCATCCACTAGCTTTTGATGATTTTTGTCTTATGCAATTTTGTATATGCAGGTCGAATTTAAGATTATCATCCACTATCACCCCTAATAATTTACTATGAGAAGTGACTTCAATGGTTGTATTACCAAGAGAGAGGACTTTACGTTTTGTTTTTTCACTGGAGAGGAATTTGGGGAAAAAGTTGTAGTTTGTGTATTTTAGGGTTGAGCATAAGCTGTAGGTTACAAAGTCATGTTTCCATTGCTGTTAAAGCTTCCTGAGTATTTTTTTTGAGGTGTGCTACCTTGATAGGTTTACAAATGAGTGTGAAGTCCTCTGTGTATTGGGGAAGCCTGTTGTGTGGATGTATACGCACACACACACACACACACACACACACACACATATATATATATATATATATATATATATATATATATATATATAGAGAGAGAGAGAGAGTGTGTGTGTTAGGCAAACTCATAGGTTCATAGGTGTGTACTAGGCTAATGGCCCTGTAGCCTTTACAAGCCTAGCCCACAGATGTGCTCTGACATCGTGCTGCCTTATTTTAGTTACCAGTGCCTCTATCAAGTAGAGCCACTGGAGTGATCCCCAGGGTGAACTTTCTATTCCCCATCCACTCATCAAGATTTCTCTTGAGGAGGGCCAGTGAGGTGCTCTGCTTGATGTGTATGGGAAATCTATTCCAGAGCATGGGCAGTCTCTGGGTTATGAGCCTTTCTCTCCAGCATGTTCTGTTGATTGTGGCAATGAGGTTGAGGTCTCTTGAGCATGTGGTGCAAAGGGATTGGGATTTCATTAGATGTAGCATTTCTAACAGAGCTGAGTCAGACATGGCTTTGCAAGTCAAGCAGAGATCGGCTCTTAGTAGATGATATGAGACAGAGAATAACCAGAGTTTTTTTAGTCTGTCCATGTAGGACATGTTTTTAAGGCATAGGATCCTTTTTGTGAGGTACTTTTGTGACCTCTCCAGCTGTTGCAGGTTTCTAGTGAGGTACAGTACATGCCAAATGGGCATTATACTCAATGATTGGTCTAATGAGGGAAGAGTAGAGAGAGATGATGACCTCTTTCTTCCTGGATGCAAAACCCTTAGTAATGAGATGTGCCACATAGAAGGACTTTCTGACCATAGTGGCAATGTGGTGGTCGAAGGAGGGGTTACTGTCAACCTGTATCCCCAGATTTCTAATAATGCCTTCAGTGTTCAGTGGGGTCCCATCGAGGTGGTAATTATTGAGAACTGAGGTTTTCTCAAAGGGGATGACGACGCATTTTTTGGTATTAAGCTTATAGCCATGGTTTTGACACCAGTCATTTGTCTCAGTAAGGCCTTCCTGTAGGGTGTCTGCATCATTTGGGGAGTTAATAATGGTTTCTAGCTTGCAGTCATCTGCAAACTTTGTCAGCCAGATTCCCTCCATGTTGGCCTGGACTTCTGAGAAGTAGATGCCAAACAGGAGAGGACCCAGGACCAAGCCCTGTGGGACTCCACTCGTGACTGGTCGGTAGTCTGACTTGGAGTCTGCTACTTTCATGCTGTGGGTTCTATCTGTGAGCCAATTTGCAACCCACCTAATGATATAGGGGTTGATACCTATTTTGGTGAGTTTATCAGTAATTCCTGAGTGAGGAATGGTATCAAAGGCCTTGGTCAGATTGAGGTAGGGTGTTTGGACTGCCTTACCCTTGTCCACAACTCTAGTGACTACCTCATAGAAGTCAACCAGGTTGAGCAGCCATGATCTACCTTTCACAAAACTAAATTGCGTGGGATCTAGAGTTTGGAGATTCCCTATATCTTTGTTAAATAGGTTCATTAATAAATATATAAACATTAAGCAAAATGTTATACACTTAAGTTTGTTATTCTGTCATATAAGAAATATAATACAGTGCATAGAATAGAACTATGGTCTTCGGTCATTGTGCCTCTGAAACTCCCCAGGCCATCTGATCCCTCATCCTCCTCTGCATGTCATCATACCTGTGGAACCTTTGCTCCCTGGAGCAGAGATTCCCATCATTAAGGACTGGTGATTCCTCAGCTCCTCCAAGCTGTCAATCATTTTCTACTCAGAGCCATCAGCAGCCCTCTCCAGCTTAAACTGGAATGACTCTTGTAGCACATAGAGGAGGATCCTGGCCTCCCTGATGAACTAGCTAGGGGCAAGGCACTGGGCTTTAATGGGCTGCATTTTCAGACCAGTATGAGTGAGAACATGGCTGAGGTAAGATATATTAGGGGATGACATCACTCTGTCCAGTCCGTACACACTCATGTAGGACTGCTACCTTATCAAAACAGTAACTGTGAAAAACTTTGGTAAATTAAGAGGACATCTATCATGACAGATCACAATTTCACGGAGGTTTTTTTTTTTTTGTATGAAATGGAAACCTACCAGGGATGTGACATCAGGGCAGACTGTTGTGCCAATACTTTTTATTGAAATGCTTTATCTATAAATAGATTATGGTAGTCTTCCTTGAATGTGATAGCACAGGTGTGATTTACATCTGTTCAAGTCTATTCAGACATAAAATATTATTGTAACACCAGGGGCATGGGGGGGGGGGGGCATATCCCATTCTATATAAATATGTCACTGACTGCTTTATTTTTAAGCTGTTTGACATGATTCGCGTCCGCTGTGGTAGGCCCTTATTAGGGGAAATAACATGATGTTTCAGGACTTCAGACTCATAGCCTTTTACTTGGCCTGTTACAGTCTTACAAATCCATGCATCGCATATATAAGGCATAGCATGGCACAGTGCAGCTGAGGCACGAATGGCACTCACTCTCATTCATTAGCTAAGAAGAGCTAACCCACAGCAAATTGAAAGCATTTACACCTATAAGAAAGAATACACATACGCACTATGATGCAAAGCATATGCACTATGATGCAAAACATACACAGTATGATGCAAAGCATACAGGATCTATATTAGAAGCTCGAAGGCCCTAGTCACCGAATACTAAAACACCGACACATATTCTGCGAACCGCAAATACACAGATTGTCATTTTAATCTTCACTGGGCTCTTTGCTTCCATGAAAGTCCAAGTAAAGAGCAAATAAACTAAAACCATTTACTAACAGCAAGGATAACCAGAAATTGTTAGTAAAAATGTAATTTAGTGTGATTCCCTGAACAGTTGGTTACATTTAATGGTAAGACAATGTCATTTTATAATATTTGTTGGATTATTCATAAACTTGGTTGGGAATGTGCAGGGTGCCATTTTCAATACCATCTATACGTGTCCAGATCAGTGCTGGTCTCAATACTCTCTAGAATGAGTAACGGGCAGGACCAGGCTGCAGATCACTTCTAATTCCAGTAACTGTTGATGCCTATAACCTAGTACTCTGTATACAAACTACTACTGCAGGTCAAGCAAACACAAACAGTCATAACCATTACTACAAACACAAACAGGCATAACCATTACTACAGCAACAGAGGAGTACAAAACACGGGCAGTATTGATAACAAAAGTGAAAACCCGCAATTCAGAATGTATGTGAATATTTATTCTCTTCTTTTAATCATAATCCCTATCTCTTTAAAACATTTCACACAACTGTGTCAGGCATCACTTAATCACAAGATGTGATTGCAAGTTATAATATAATACAACAGGAGGAAACAAGAAGACTCAGAAGACAGAACTTCAGTCCTGAGGAGACTCTCATCCTTATGGACAGTCTAAGGATATACGGGAGTTGCCTTTCAGAAAAGGGGGCCCAAAACAGCTATATATTAGAATAGCTAGCTAAAGCGTCTTCTATTTTTCCAGCCTTTTGTTATCTGGGTTGATTTAGTCCTACAGCGTTTCATTTATGTTAATCAACTCTGAGCACATTTGACTTATTTCTTACTCTGAATTACTGGAAGCCATCTCTTGTACCAAAGTTGGAGCCTGAACTGCTTTTTGCTGAACAACTCCAGGATTCTTCTCAGCCAGTGATTTATCTTCACTTTTTAAGTTGATTTTCTTTTATACTGTCTCATTTTTTTCTTTGCTGGCATCCAGGCAGTGTACTTACTAGCCAGTAACTGAATTTTACTCAAACTGAAAATATCACAGGCTCTTATTTTTCAGTTTCTTTTTTTACACTGGGTGGTGCAGTAGTTAATGTTGTCACCTCACAGCAAGAGGCTATCCAGTTCGATTCTTGGCTGGGGTGCCTTATGTGTGGAGTCTGCATGTCCTCACGTGGGTTTCCTACGGGTACTCCAGTTTCCTCTCACATTCAAAGACATGCGTCTGGAGCATTTATCCCCAGGACTCCACTGAAAATAGGCTCTGTCCTAGTTGGACTTTCCCAGTTAGCAAATGTTAAATAAAAAAATAAAATAAAAAAATACACAAACTTAAGCTGTTGATCAGTGTTCAGCCATTTTGGAAGAGCCTCACTGGATAATTTTGTTATTTTTCAATGGTGGTCCAAGAAAAAAAAAACTTTGGGGAATAAAAGGACAGATGATATATATACATAAGTTAAAGCTCACATCATATTACAATATACTGTAAATACACAGATTACAACACATTTTAATACATATATGCCTAGTAGAATAATACACACATATGTATGTGTATATGTTAAGGACAAAGTGTGACAATAGGCGATACTGACAGCTATGCCAGGAGAAATAGGGCAGTGGATTTGTAACATATGCCAGCACAACTAGCTGGAATTTTGTAAATAATTGTATGCCATTTGTATATCAAACTGATTTGTACAGATGCTTGTGCAGAAAATGTATTTGTAAGTGTTGCTTATGTTAAAATGTATCAACAGTCTACCCTGCTGGAAGGAAAAGAGATGTACATGCATTATTGTAACTGTTTAAAATGTATACATTGTAACAACATATACTGGAAGTGAACAGGTTAATCTTAATCCACCTGACATTGCAAAATATGCTTGAAATG
This sequence comes from Protopterus annectens, assembly GCF_019279795.1. Classification (NCBI taxonomy): domain Eukaryota; kingdom Metazoa; phylum Chordata; order Ceratodontiformes; family Protopteridae; genus Protopterus; species Protopterus annectens. Next base: position 497,877,980 of record NC_056742.1, read on the forward strand.
AAATTATATTACTTTATGGGTTAAGCCATGAATATGTTATCCCACAGTTTTGAATGGACCCAGAGATGTAATGTCTGTACTAGAGAATAGTTTGTAGCTCTTGTGGGAAGAAGGGAAGTGTTTTAAGGTTTTATGACCTCCAGCAGCTGCACCACATCTAAGCAAAGCTCTGCCTCTGTGTATTGTAGCACATAGGTGCTAAACCCTGGTAGCTTCTAATGATGGGGGATAGTGCAGGCAACAGAGTCAGATGACCAGATGTAAGTGATGTAATTCTGTACATAAATAATATTTTTATATTAGTGAAGACTGAAGTCTCAGCAGCATTCTGTATTCTGTCTTGGATGTGACAACAAGGAACACTCTCCCACATTATCTTGCCTTGCTCTATTCAGTAAGTAGGAACAGTAATTATCTAGATCAGTTAGGAAAATATAGTGAGAATAGTAAGTCCTGTTTTTCTGTAACTGTGTGAATCTTTCCAGCTGTGTTATTTTCAATATTTCCTGTGACTGAACTCTGGTGTGCAGTATCAGAAATACTGGGTGAGCAAACTGATATACGATAAAAACAGCTACCACAGCAACCACTGCCAAAAACATTCAGGACCAGCCAAAACCATAGAAAATGTAATTTATTTTCCACACAAATACCGACTAAGCACTTTCAGCTAACAAGGCATCATCAGAGTCGGTACAAATTAAAAAAAAAACACAGTATTTAAATAATTACTTCAAATTAATTAGTGACATCATAGATTAAACAACCAACGAGCCAAATCCCCACCAGTTTAAAATTCACTTTGATATATATCCAATACCACTTAAAAATACATGTAAAATGCATTGTGTTGCACAACAAAGTACATATACATATTACTTAAAAGAGTGTAACATAACCAGTACATACATATACTTACACCCACATACAAAACAGTTTTTACAAATAGAAATATATAAATATAAATTGCATAGACTAAATGCAACTGGATTTGTGCTTTAAAACTGGTTTAATGGAAATAAAATCATTGATGCCAGGGAACCTCATGGCATCAAGCCTCACCTGCCATTCAACCTCTAGCATAGCCACTTTATTGCCAATGTCACCCCCCTGATCTTCATAAACCCTGTCTATGACAAAAAATATGAACTTTTTAAAATCATTACATTGGCAACTATGTAAGAATAATGCATTATGTTGATCTTTCTTCTTCAAACTTCGTACATGTTCACTTATTCTATCACGCAGTCTACATGTGGTCATACCCACGTAGAAAGCGTCACATGTAATACACGAAGCAACATAAACCAAATTCTTTGTGTTGCAGTTACACAACCCTGGGCAAGACAATGTACGCTCAAACCCTTTAACACATAAATGTGCACCTTCAGCAATGAATCTACAACACCTACAATTACCACATTTAGACATCCGAGATTTCCTCACTCTAGGCACCTTCTCAAGGATCCTCTTCAAATTCTCACCTTTACTATACACAATCCTAGGTACCGTCCCTACAATATCCTTGGTTGCATTACCCAGGCAGTGGTTCCACGCATCCCGCAGTGCTGTACCTATTTCAGTAGCCTTCTCATTAAATGTCAGAATAAAACAGGGACCTTCAGAACAAACGAACCTATTTGAGCCATGCACCTGACCATCCTTAATGGGTTCCCCAGTGTTTTTAAGGATTGGAGAATATACAGAACTCCTTTTCCTTGATACCTCTCTCTTCACCTTCAGTAATAACTTAAGTGGGTATCCCCTATCTAGGAACATACCTATAAGTTTATACATTTCTTGTTTAAATAAATCTTCATCGCTTATCAATCTTGAAATGCGTACCATTTGACCCTTAGCCACCCCTCTTCTCTGATGGTAAGGGTGGCAACTCGCAAAATGTAAGAGAGAGTTGGAATAACTATCCTTCCTAAACAGTGTACTCGACAAACCATCCCTATCTTTAATGATAGTTAAATCCAAAAAATTCACTCTGTCTGTACTCCATACATGGGTAAATCTCAAAAAACTAGTAGTACAATTCAAGTATTGAACAAATTCAACCGCACTCATCTCATCTCCATCCCATAGAATAAGCAAATCTTCCAAGAACCTATTGTAAAGCACAATGTTGGCAGAAAATCTTGATGGAAAGACAAAAACTCTTTCCAATGCCAACAACACCAAATTCGCGAAGATCGGGGCACATTTCGCTCTCATTGCTACTCCAGAGCACTGCTGAAAAGTTTCCCCTTCAAATTTAATAAAGTTGTTTTTGAGGGTAATTTCCATCAAGTCACAGATAAAATTGATTTTACTCTTATTAATAATTGGACATAAATTCAAACTGTCACGGAACATCTCCAAGCCTTCCACGTGGGGAATGACCGAAAATAAATTAACAACATCAATTGTTAAAAAACCATAAGGCCTATGGTAATTCCCCACTACTCTCAGTCTCTCAAGGCAATGCCATGAATCCCTCACAACATGGGCCACGTCACTGAGGACTGTTTTGCATGACTCATCCACAAATGCAGCAAGGGGCTCAGTCTTTGAACCCCTGGCTGCCACAATCGGCCTAAATTGTAACTTTTCTGTGCCCTTATGCACCTTTGGAATGCCAAAGATGCAGGGAGTAACAGGATGTTTGACCATGAGGTAATCAAACTCCACCTCTGTTATGTCACCTTGGAACAAAGCATCCAACAAAAACAAATCAATTCTCCTGTAGGCAACATTAATTTCATTGACTGAAACCCTTGTATACGTACTTGTATCCTCAAGTATGACCATCATGGATGTGAAATAATCAATCTTATTCATTAAAACCATTCCCCCACCCTTATCTGGTCTCATACATCTAACGTTGTTGGAAGATCTCAGTTCTTTAAGGACCAGCCTCTCTTGTGGGGTTAAGTTATCCCTAGATGTATTTCTCCCACCACAAATCCTTCTAATCTCAAACTCCATCAATTTTTCTAAAGCTGTAATTTCATTCAAACTGGGTGGGATAAAGGTACTTTTCCTTCTAAGTACAGGGACTGTGGGGTTGCCATTCAATGAAAAAACATCCTTTTTGTCATGAAAATAAATTTCTAAATTCAATCTCCTCATGAAAAGCTTTACATTAATCATAACTTGAGAAATATCCAACCTAAAATTTGGTACAAAACTAATACCTTTGGTAAACAATTGAAAATGCACATCCCCTACCTCGATGTCAGTGTAGTTGTAGATAAAAAAACCACATTGTTTCAAAATTTTACAACCTACACAAAATGCAGAATCAGTTAAATTCGCATTGCTACTAATAACATCACCATTAGTGCCCAAATTATCACAATCAAAGTAGGGCATCAACTCCTCACATATGTCACCCATGGGTTCAGTATGTTTAACATTCAAAGCATCATCATCAGTTGCAATACAAGATACATCATGACAGAACATATACTCATCATAACATAAACCCCCCACATTCACACACACTAGTGCATCAATAGGATTTGGCTCAGAACAAACATCAAACAAATTAGAAATATCACAATTGTTGTTGTTAAAAGAAACTAAAATCTCCTCTGTTGAAGGCCTCGCCCTCTCCCCCCCAAATGTCTGTCCAACATTGTGGACCTTTGATCCCTTTTCATAAGTCTCTCCGACCTGCGAGGGCCCGGAACCTGGTCCAAAAAAACATTCTCGTCTATTCCGTTATCATGCATATCAAAATTGTCACCATCTGGTACAGAATTATCAAAGGTTGCCCTCCGTTGATTCCCACCCCCATCAAGGTGAGAATTCCCAGGCAAGGCTTGTTGCAACCTATTACCCGGTGGATAAGTACAATGATGCTGATAATCAAATTTATCTCTTGCCAACCTTTTCTGCTTTACCACTTTATTTTTGGCAACAAAGGACTCCAAGCTCCTTAAAACCCTCTGAAAATCAGCCTCATATTGATAAAATAATAAATCAGTAGTAATGCTGCTGTGCAATTTGGTAATGTCTTCGCGTAACAACGCCAATTTAGCACAGTTATTATTAATGATAATATCAAGCATCTCCAGCCCCGCTCTATCAAATAGAGCAACCAAATCATTAAAGGCTTCCGAACCATTATCAATACCCATAGGCAGCTTCCACAAATGGAGCCCCTTGGGCACTTGTTTAAGCACCTTTGATTGCTTTAAAAACAAATTATCGAGCTGTAATGCTCTATATTTAGTGCAGAGCTTATCGTACCTGGAAATTTGGTCCTTTAAGCTAAGAAAACTCGCCGACTGTGAATTTGAAAATCCGACATAGTCCCCCAACACAGGCGTCTCAAATCACGACTGAAGATCATGGCCTCTCCTGTCACTCATCGCATCGTTGGGCGGGACACCTATTACAGGTTGATCCTGGTTGGCCACAATAGAGCTGGAACCGTTTAACTCCCTCTGGTTAGATGCAGAGCCAGGAAGTGCACGTAAATCAGGACCTCCACGGGCAGATGAATTAGAATTAGAACCCGATTTCCCCTTCGGGTTAGAAACCACTTCAGAAAAAGTACCTTTGGCATTGCAATTCTGCCCAGGCATAATAGAAGCCGAAGGTGAGATAGGAGAATGTAAAGTAAATAATTCCACTTGAGAGTCAGTAGGGCTGACAGTCGACACTGCCCCCTTGTTAGCACTGTCCTTCTCATACATTTTAAGCATGCATTTTTAAGTGGTGTTGGATATATATCAAAGTGAATTTTAAACTGGTGGGGATTTGGCTCATTGGTTGTTTAATCTATGATGTCACTAATTAATTTGAAGTAATTATTTAAATACTGTGTTTTTTTGAATTTGTACCGACTCTGATGATGCCTTGTAGGTGAAAGCGCTTAGTCGGTATTTGTGTGGAAAATAAATTACATTTTCTATGGTTTTGGCTGGTCCTGAATGTTTTTGGCAGTGGTTGCTGTGGTAGCTGTTTTTATCGTTTATCTGGAGCATTGCCCTGCATTGGGGTTTGCATCTATTTGTTTTTACTGTTGAGCAAACTGATATAACTAAAAAAATATATTTTTTGACTATTATACAGAATTGGAATTGCCTAGACATAGTAAGTTCTTGCTAAGTCTAATTATGGTGGTCACTAGAAAGTAGTTACTAGAAAATGGTAAAGTCTAAACCAACTGTACTAGAAGTAGTAACAGTGATAAAACAACTGGGATTAGGATATTTAGAAAGGGGCAGGAGCAAATTACAGAAAAATGGGTATTGTGGGAAAAATTCATGCAGAATAACATTTTGGAGGAGGAATGAGGTTTAAAAGAAGGCAGGATTTGAATGGGTAATCTAATATCTGAGACAATTATTGGACAGATTATAAGGGATGTCTAATGTTTGCAACTGAAAATATGTCAATATGGGTTATTTTCATTTTATATAGATGTATGATTGTCTGTGTCATATGTGATAATTTAATAAAGATGTTTCTTGTTTAAAAAAAAAACATAAATGTCATTGTCCGAAGAATGTGTTCCACTACCACCAACAGTATCCCACATTTCTGCTGTCCAGTCTGGCACCTCAGCTGTAACCTGTCCACCTTGGGAAAGTCTACAGTTTTTTTTTCTATTGTACATTATTTTTGCCCTCCCTGCCTCAAGTCAAAATTCCCCCAACAGGACTCAACCCATGCATTCCTCCGTGGTATTAAGATCCCAGCATCATGAAGGGGGGAACTGTCCAGAGAAATCATTATTCAGACAAGCATGAGGGCTGTAAGTGTCCTCACTGGTATTCTAGCTATGAAGGCATTTGAACAGCCTAACCCCTCACCCCTGCTTAGACAGTGAATATGTTATTAACAGGCTGTTGCTTCTCATTAATATTAAAAAGTAGTGATTTAGTGCAGACAAGGCATAGGAAGTGTTTGGGATTTACCCAATTAAACAGCAAAAGCAGGACAGCTTTCAGCAGGTGCAGATTTTACTCTGAACAAAACAGAGAAAAGTGAAAGTGAGTAGGAGAAGACAAATAAAGAATTGTAATTAATATTTCTACATTAGTGGCAAGATATGACGTCAACTGTCCCATTCCTTTCTAGTCAAATGTTTGAGGACCAATCCCTGAAATGAGTGCTGTCTCATCCTCTCATTTCCCAGAACACTATGGTTTTGTTTATTTTCTTCTCCCCAACTCCTAATTTTTTACCTTCCAGACCAATTTGCTGATAATCAGTTTAAGATACAAAAACTTTCTTTACATTTGAAACAATGTTGCTTCACCTGTACTGGAATTACTATGACGTACTAGTTTAAACGCACCTAGTATTCCAATACATTTCAATCAAAATAGTTTAAGGTGCTGCTGTCTTTACCCTTAAAACATGGTAACGTTTAACTAAAGTCCTATAGAAGAGTATTAGACAGTGCTGGGAATGTGTGTCGACTCTCTCTTCCTTATTAAAATGCACCTGCTGATGAGTACTAGTACTACAAGAAGTGCACAAGAGCACTTTACACCATGTTGGCGGGTCATCCATCTCAGTCTTCTTATATGCCCAGTGTGTATTCCTCCTTCCTCTTCGTTTCAGCACTTGGATAGTGGATAGGCTTTTACGGAGACAGCATCATCATAAATTACTGAAATCAATTCTTTAAATTATTTACTGTGTGCTTATTTATCTATTTATAATTCTGTGCTTATTGATTTGCTTGTTTATTTACAGGTAATTGTGCTGTCTACAAGACCCATTTTATTATTTATCTATCTATAAAATACAAAGTAAGCAATCAAAGTCAGATTATATGTTAACAAAAAAGCCTAATAAAATAAAATAAATAAGAAAATGAATTTGGAGAAAAAACAAAGGTAAAGTTATATTAGCTAATATTTCTCAGTAACATGCAAGCTACAAAGTGATCATATCCAGGTAAAAACACAACAGACACTGTTACTGGATGATTATATTTTAAACTGCGAGGACATACTTCACTGACAATGAGCATCACAATCCATAATCTCAAAAAAAAAAAAAAAAAAAAAAAATGGTCTGTGCAGTGTCTCAAAGACAAATTTCCTGATGTAAAAACAACCTCAAGTTATACTGCTAAATTCTAGGTGTCTTAACATGAAACTGCACTCACTGGAAGCAGTCCTCATCTTGGAAGATGCAGACATATGTGCAGTCATGGAGACCTGGTTCAAGGCTGTGGAGAGCACCCCAACCATACCAGGCTGCACCTCCTTCCACACATTCAGACCAAAAACTGAAGGCATGAAAACTAATGGAGACAATACATCAATATTCATTAAATATAAATGCATCTCCAGACTGGTAAAACAGTATGATTCCCTGGAAATATTTCAGGTGCAATTAACTGTTGGTAGGACACCTATTCAAGTCATTGCCAGCTACGGGACCCCCCCCCCTTCATGAATCAGGATACCCACTCTGCCTATCTACTTGAGTCTATCAATACACATCCAAACACCATGGTTTTGGGTGACTAACTACCCATCCACTGACTGGATAAATTACTTTGCTCTAACTCACTTGCTCAAAGGTACCTCAGCTTCATTAGCTCCAATGCACTGGACCAGCTGGTTGACACCCCCACAAGAGGTGCCAATATCCTGGATGTGGTACTTAGCAATATGGGGACCACTGTAGCACCCTCAGTGTGAGGACATCCCTAGTGAGATCTGACCACAAATCAGTCTCATTTGAAGTAAGTATCACACCTGATCCCCCCCCCCCCCAACAGCAACTAAACTAAAAAAACTCTCCAAAGCAGATTATAACTTCTTATGGGATGATATAAATAGTTTTACTGACCCCCCCTCAGATGGAACTGGCAACTATGCTGAGTTCTACACCAATGCTTTATACAAGCACCTGTATAACTGCCTTGACTCGGCGATACCTGATAGGACCAAAACACGTTCCTCAAGGAAGAGCAAACCTGCCTGGTGGAACTGCCATTAACAGGCTTTACAATAAGAGGAAGAAATTGCTGTCTAAGAGTAAGAGGGAGTAAGCCTTAAACTGGAAACACTCCCTCCTCAGCTTAAACAAGCAAATAAGACTTCTTGTGAAATCCTCCAAAACAAACTACAAATCTGAATTACCTTCCTCGGTTAAGGACACCCATAAGGCATTCTTTAATTGCATCCATAACTTAAAAGGAAAGGCCCAGATTTGGGCTGAACTGGTAGCTAATGATACCACATATACTGAGCCTGTGGACATTGCTAACCTGTTAGCTGACAGGTTCTGTGAAAACTTCACCCCCCTGTCCCTGCCACACATACCCCATGACATCCCTACCACCTGTCTCCTACCTTGTATCTCAAAAGAGCAGGTCATAAATGCCCTCTCTAAGGCCAAAAAACCTCAAACAAGAATTAGCAGCACCACTGGGTGCTCTTTTCAGTCACAGTCTAAGCACCAGCTTCATCCCAGCTGAATGGGAAATGGCCACTGTTATCCCCTTGTACAAAGGTGGTGCTTCCCTGACCCTGGGAACTTTAGACATATTAGCCTGACTAGCCTTATCTGCAAGGCCATGGAGTCAATCATCATAGACCTTATCAACAAAGATATAGGTAATCTTCAAAGACTTGACCCTACTCAGTTTGGATTTGCCAAAGGGAGATCATGCCTATTAAACCTGGTAGACTTCTTTGAGACAGCCACCAAGGCCTTGGACAAGGAGAAGTCTCTGCATACAGCCTACCTAGACTTAGCCAAGCCTTTTGACACTGTCCCCCACTCAGGCATCATTGACAAACACACCCAGCTAGGTATCAACCCTTAAATCATTAGATTGCTCACTAATTGCCACACTGATAGGACCCATATAGTCAAAATAGGGGAATCCACTCCAACAGCAGACCTGTAACCAGTGGTGTTCCACAGGGATCAGTCCTGGGACCTCTACTGTTTGGGATCTACTTCTCTGAAGTACAAGCTAAAGCTAAAGGTCTGTGGCTGACGAAGTTGACGACTGCAAACTGAGAACAGTCATAGAATCTCCAAACAATGTCAACATCTTACAAGAAGGTCTTAACACAAACAAATGATTGGTGCCAAAATCATGACTTTAAACTCAATGCAAAAAATTGTATTATCATCCCTTTTGGAAAGTGCAATGTTTCTGCTAACTACCACATCAATAACAATGTCCTAAGTATGGGCTAGGCATATAGGTTGACAGTAACCTTACCTTTGATCACCATGTCTCCGCAGTGGTAAGAAGGGCATTCTATATTGCTCATCTCATACATAAGGGCATTGCATCCAGAATAAAAGAGGTTATAACCTCCCTGTACTCTTCCCTCATCAGGCCAATAATTGAGTACAATGCCCTTTTTGGCAAGTACCTTTCTAAGCACCTGCAGCAATTGGATAGACCACAAAGGTTCCTCACAAGGAAAATTCAAGGTCTTCAGCATCTGTCCTTTGTGGATCATCTGAAATCACTATCACTTTATTCTGTTTCATAAAGGCTACTCAAAGGTGCTCTATGCCTTGCATATAAGGCAACCTTTGACCCTTCTATATTGGAAATGCTGCATATCTGCAAGTCAAATGGTAAACGGATTACTCATTTTAAAGACCTTAACCTGGTATGTGAAATTAATAGAACCCGGTGGAGGGACAGATTTGCCTCCCAAAGGTTACCACACCTTTAGAATGGACTCCCACTTCATGTCAAACAGAGCACCTCAGTGGCACTCTTCAAACGCAATCTGGACAATTGGTTGGGTAACTGTAAATTCGCCCTGGGGATTCCATCTGTGTCCGTCTTGGACAAGGACAGTTGGTGCTGATTGTGGAAGTAAGGGTAGAAATTGACTAGGCTTGTAAGGACCCTAGGGCCATTATCCTAGTAACCTCCTATGATCCAGCCTTCTCACAGGTGGTAGGTCTCTCCAGGACCTCATTTTTACATGAAGACTTGGCATATGCTATAGACACTGTGTTGCACAATGTTAATACAAAACATTGCCATGTACTTCAATTTGGTCATTTAAAAATATAAACATTGCACCAGCACAGTTACCTCATTTGTAATACTAAGGAACTAAGAATTATTTTTCAGCACGCCACTATTGAGAAAACTTGGTCCTAAATTCTACTGACACTGGTAGTGCTTTACAGGACACCTGTTTCCAGTGTTTGTACACAGAAGTCATGGCCTTAAATGTTCTTCACTGTCCTGGGAGCTTAAGGACAAATTAAAAGTCAGACATATAGACCGATGACAATTCAAAGTTACCCAGAGTGTGATCAGCAGTTAACTTATCCAAAAATTAGATGCCCGAGCAGGACTGTATTGTAAATATCCAAGTCTTACTAATACCATCCCAAACAAACCATACTCTTGAGTCATCTTTGGACTTACTACACTGATATCAGAAAATTCTGGGTGACTCCAAAGCACCTGTGACAACTTCATTAAATATACAAGGGTGTGGGGGGTACTTATTATTCAAGGCAGGTCTGACTTAGTAAAAGACCTGCTCAGCTCCTAACTATCTAAAGGAGCTGCACCCACCCCTTGTAAATAGCAAGCCTAGACTTTCATCTGGCCCCAGAGCTGCCCCTACTAACTGCGTCCTGGAAGTGCTTCCTGAACTGACTATATTTCACATGGAGTGGAGGAGCTCCATCCAGTTTTCCATAGCCTGTTATGTCTATTTTTGCTACATTGTAGCCAACATATTTATTACTTGCTTAGTCTATGGCCTTGTTTCAGATTCCTTGATGAACGCTGTTCCTTCGTAAGGCTTTTAACCCAGCCAGCCCTGCTAACTTCAGGCCTATTTACAGGTTTTGTCCTTCCACTGAACTTGTAGAAAAAATACTTTGCAGCCAGGCATCTGTCTTTGTTACTAAGTATCCAGTTCTCTTACAGGAAGAATACTTTGCAACCAGGTGCCTGTCTTTGTTACTAAGTAAACAGTTCTCAGCCTTTAATCTGATTGATCACTCTCTGCTGATTGACAGGCTGATCCACTTTAGTTTTGTAGATGGTTTGTGTGGATAGTATCATTGTAGTTTGTGGATGGTACCGTTTGTTTTGCGGAGGATGCCACTTTAGTTTTGAGGATATTTCCATTGGGTTTTCTGAATGGTACCACTGGGTTTTGTAGAATGCTGCCATTTTAGTTTTCAGGATGCTACCATTGGGTTTTGTGTATGGTACCACTTTGGTTTTGTGGATTGTACCATTAGGTTTTGTGGATGGTATCATTAGGATTTACAGATGGTTCCATTTTATGCTTCAGTAACTAGCCTGACTATGTTACATTGTCAACTGTAGTATCCCAGAGTTCACTGCTGGACAAATTCTACTTACCTTTTGTATCACTGACTTCACAATAAGTGTGACAGGCTTACAAGCAGTTCATTATGCAGGTGATATGTTACTGTAAGAAACAGATAAGACAGTGCTCACACCGCAAAATTATGTTGAGAACCCCTCCAGGGCACAGAGGGATAAGCCCTGACTATGACCCAGAGGAACCAATATCACTTACTGACCTGAGCATTGCAGATGCTGGCTGAGAAGGGAGGGAATAAGGGGTCTATATTACAATGCTGAACTTGTATAAGTTCGGACATTGTAACATCGAACCTAAAAGTTCGAAAAGCAAAAATAGAGAAGCCACGGCACATCGATTTTTTTCCCCAGGGAAAAAAATCAGTGGGCCGTTTTTGGGGCTTTGCTATTTCCTCCACTGTGGTGTGATCTTGGAGTTGGTATATTTAAGTAGGGGGTGTGGGGGGCACAGCCCCCCCACGTTGGGAGGTGTGGGGGCAAAGCTCCCCACTTAAGTTTAAGGTTTATTTTTTTTTTTCATGGAACAGGGATTTTTTTTCCCTGGGAAAAAAATCTCTGTTCTGTGTTTTTGTTATTGTTGGTTTTCGGACTTTAGGGTTCAATATTACAACGTTCACACTTATGTTAGTGCGACGTTGTAATCTAGACCCAAGAATAAACAGCTGAACCCAGCTTGTCCATCTTGTGGGGGCTGGGCAGCAGGTCTGACTACTGTACTGATATCAGATATGACTCACCAGTCACACTTGGGAGGCAAAGCTTGCCTGCAACACTGAACAGTATGCCCACTGTAACTGGGCATGCAGGCAATGGTGCATGTTTTCAGGCTGATATTGCTCTTTACCTCTCATGTGATTGTGGGTTTAGGATTTAATTATAAATGTCTCCTACGGCTGCCTGAATGACAGTTTCCTCTAAAAGCTATCACCCCAGCATGCATGCAGTGTACAGCAGGGTAATAAACTGGAAGAGAGAAAAAACAATTTGGTGGCTAGCAAGCATACAGGAAGAGAAAGAAAGCATATTAAAATATGCAAAATCCTCTACAAGAGGAGCTAATTGGATGTAGAAGTGGTTTATGTAAAAAAAAAGCTTGTCATTCCTGACAAAATGCTTTTCAGTATTCCTCAAACTCATCAGACTTGCAAGGTCCAAAGCACTTACCTTACTCAATCCTTGTGCCACCTGGTCTCCTTTGTTACAATGTTTAGATACTTGAGGTGTTGCTCAGTCCTATACTCTCCTTTACTCTACCTTTTTCTCCAGCCAGTCACTCAGAAGGTCCTCTCACAGCTGGCCTACATGCTTGTCAGGCTCCTTTATCTAGAATCTAGAACATTCTAGCCCCTAAGTTAGACTATGCCGCTGTCTTATTCTCATCCCACCCAATACTCAGCCACTACAAAGCATGCTTACTATATTTTATTCCTCGTGCAGATTTAGGACATGACCGCTGTCTTTCCTTATGAAACTGTCACTGCCTCCCAATGACCATGAAGCCATGTTCCTTGTTACCTCGGTCATCAGATTACTAAACTATGACTAGAGTCTTCTGCTGAATAAAACAGGTTCATAGGTTAATAATAACCTTAGGGTTGTAAAGAAGATTATATATAACACTATCTCATATTTAAAATATCTTATTTACTTCTGTTAAAAGGGTTATTGCCATAAACCCCAAGCATGAATTTGTAGTCATCGACCCAATTTCAAGTCTAATTTTGAAAGTTGTTGTAGTAGAGAGGATGAGTTCTTCACCACTTCTTTTGGGTGCTCCCTCTTTGTCACATACCCGATGTTCAAGAGCCCGGTCACTAAAGTCTACTGTGCCAGAGCGCACTT